>NC_142374.1:20312500-20440000 GCF_059441005.1 Hippichthys cyanospilos
TCCAATATACTGCGTATCGGTTTTGAAACGCCTTATTTCCATAATATTTCATTTTTTTTATATCAATCCACTTCAGAGTGGCTTTCCTGTCATGTATTATGAATCATATTTTACATATAGATCATTCCAAGCGTTTGAAAAACACCACATAAAATGTTACGTGTGTATAGTGTCACTGGAGAGAGAGAGCGATTGGTCGAGCGAGTGAGGGAGAGAAAGAGCGAGAGAGAGAGAGAGGGAAGGCGGCCATATTAACAACCATCGTTTCTGTTTGTTATTTTATTGTTATTTATTGCTACTTTTTTTATTACTATTTATTTATTTGCTCATGGGATGTAGTCTGCTGCTCGGGAAGTGAACAAAATAAGAATTTAATTATGTGGTATAATAATACTATACATATAACAATAGAAATTTTGATCTTGATTCTTAAGTGTAAAAATAGAATATCAATATCTCTATTTATTTTTGAAGACATAAGCCCGATTTTGTGAAAACACATCTTATACACATATATAAATATATCCCATATTTTATGTATTATTTTCAATATATTTTGTTATTATTGTGTTGTAGTTCATTTGTGTTTTCATTAGAAAAAAATGCTCAGTTCTTTAAAAATCAACTCCATAGCTTCTTGTTCTTTCCTTCTTTCGGATCACTTTTCAGTTCCTTAAGTGTGCCTGAGGGCCGAGGTTGCTAAGCAATGCTGGCTATCTCCATGCTGACGTGACGCCCCCCCCCCCCCCCCCCCCCCCCCCCCCCCTCCCCACCCCCAACCTCCCGGGCATAATTTTCACTCATCACCTCTACAGAGGGATGCAGCCACCCACGCACATAGACACAAGTGCTCAAACACACCCCGGAGGACTTTTCCTATCCTGGGGTCTTCGGCTCTTGTCACTCACTGCTTGATGAGCTAGGAGGAACCGCGTTATAGTTTGACCCGATGAGGCTCAGGCAAACGCCTCGGAAATCTCTCCCGGTGTCGAGGAGAAGCGGGCGGGGACGATGACGTGCCTGGAAACGGCGGCGGCAATCCTAACGTCACACAGGGCACAAATTAATTAACAGTAATACATAATAAATTACACTTCAATCCCGTCAGGTATGTTTATTTAATAAAGTTCTGTTGTATTTAACTTTGACATACATATATAGTCTTACAACTGTTTGTTTTCTGTATTTTCTCAAGGTTCGGCTTTTATTTGACTTTCAAACGCAATCCCGCATTCTCGGTCTTGTCAATCTAACACTCGTCACCCTTTGACTGACTATGAATTTCAAAAATAGGTCCTGAAAAATAGCCATGCCTGACTGAGTGACAATAGAGGAGCAGCTGTAGCTCAAAGCCAATAGTAGACATACAGTACCCTCTGGTTTCAAATGGCTTATGGCAATGTCATCACTTTGACGCACACGCGCATGGAGAATGTGTGCATTGCACCCCAAGCATACAAAGGATTCCTTTTTGTTACCCCCTCACACACACTCCCTGTGTGTTGCAGCTGTATCCATGGGAGCGCAAATCAGGTCACAACATGAGGCGAGGCTCATCAGCGCCAGCGTTAAATTACTTCACCCGCCGTTCATGTCTGTATGTTGCCATTGAGGGTTGTTTTTGTATGTGTGTGTGTGTGAGACGCGTCCGTCCATTTACACAGAAGGGGACAAGCTGAGGTTCGAATCCAGAACTTCAGAACTGGAACAGTCATGTAAAGCAACTGCGATCCAATATTTATCTGACTTAAAATTCGATCAAATAATGGGGAATTCAGATAGGAACAAAAAATATACATTTGGACTTGGTTTAACGGCAATTATTCATACAAAGGCACAGTCTAACTTGCCTAATTTGTTAAAAATGTGATCGGTAGGAACGGCACCTGCGTCAGTTGAGTCATTTTTGTCTATTAAAGTGCCTTTAAATTGTAATCAGACGACGATCGATAGCCTATTATACATGTGGCACTTCAGTGCTGCTAGCCGCTAATGCTGCTAGCTTCTAATGCTGCTTCTCACCGCTAGCTGCTTACATTAAATCCAGCGCTAATCGCTGGCAACAGGTGCCATATTATACAATGTCAGCTTGATTAAGTATTTTTTCAAGCCTCCTTAATTAGGCTAATTAGCAATTGAACTTGATTTCAGGGCAAGTTAATGTTAATTTTGAGGTTGGCCTTCGCACCACGTTGGTGGTGCGTCACTGTTATGCACAGCACCAACATTTGTTGCTGCAGTTAGCTTTGCGTCTTTCTGATAATGTACCCTAAGAAAATGGCTACCTTAAACAAAAAAAAACTAAGTACCATATTTTTCGGTCTATAAGCCGCACTGGATTATAAGACGCAGTCTCAATGAACAGTTATATTTTGGGAAATTTCCATATATAAGTTGCATCACGTTATAAGACACTAGGTTATAATGCATAAGGAAAAACCAAAACAATACAACAAATGAGTCAAACTTTATTAAACTTCAATTGGGCATCCATACATAAGGCACATTAAAGTTAAATCACTTTGTGTGCTTCATATTCCAAAAAATACAGAACAGTATTTCGGGGAAATAATGATAATGTTTTGATTTAACTCACTTAAGTTTCATTCATGTGAAACGCCAGGTTTTTTTTTTCTTATATTAAAGTTTGTTAGCTAGCTAGCTAGCTAAAGACTCGTAATGGTATTCGTATGAAAACGAAAGTTGAATCAATCATCGTGAGTACATAATTACTGTGCATGATCTTTTATGATTTTTGTCATTTTAATTTATTCATACAATTTCAAATCTGTTGAAAATATTATTGTTCGTACAGTGTCACATATTGCAGAAAGCGCTGTCATTTGCCACCCTTGTCTGGAATGGACTAACAGTATAACCTAACAAAATTCACGCTAGCGGTGTGAACAACTTCCACTTGGATTATTTTTAGCTGAGTGTCTTGATGCGCGACGAGATGAAAGGATGACAAACGTTAAACGCCAGCCGGGGATGCTTCACTGCATGTTAGAAAAACAAGCGTGCGTGCTCTTTTTGTCGGTTGCTTGTGGACGTGGTAAAATCACCCGTGATTGACAGCCTTTAAATTTAGTCTTGTTTACAGACTGCACATGCATTTGAGACTGTTACGCTACTTAGGCTAGGTTATAAGGTTGCGCGACGCTATAGGCGAACTTGTGTTATTTATCTTTTTTTTTTGCACAGACAGTCAATTTCCCCCAAGGACGACGTTAGCCATCTTTTTCTCGGCGCAAGTGCTTCACTCATTGGTTGAAATTGTCTCTGGAGCATTTCAGCTTTCTTGGCAATTCTATTCTTTTGAACTGACAAAATGTGTGTGATTTGTTAGCGTACAAAACTAGCATATTATGCTTTAAAAAAAACAATCTCGGTCATGGGAATTATGTTTTTTCTTCTTAGTAGTTGCACGTCCACACGACTTTATTTCAGGTGTTTGTTTGTTATGCCGACACATTGAAAGAAGGATTGTTTTCACCTATATGAACTTCTTGTGCTCATCTAGGCCTGAATATAGTACGCAGAGCTTTAATGTCACATAGCTCACTTAGGCAACAGGAATGTATTTATTCGTTTTATTTTGCTGCTGAAAATACCTTAAATAAAAGTCATATTACAAAGAACAAAGTTGGATTTATGCAACAAATTGTTGCAGGGACTAATAGATATTGTTTTAGATGTTTAAATTTGTCAAATGAATCAGCCCTATAATTTTTTGAATACGTTTGTTTTTTGGTAATGTAGCGCTTAAGTGACATATTAAAGTATAATGTATTTTCACGTGCATGATTTTGGAATGTATTTTAAACACAGGGAGAAGTAGACATTATGCATGATTTTTTTTTTCCAAGAAATACTTCTCATAAATACTGTTTCTCTTTTGTAAATAAGTCCTACGTTTTCAAAAAGTGTATTTTTCTAGTAGTATTAAAAATTAAAGGGTTTTTTTTAATTCTGGGTTTTAAGACTACACAAGAAATAAACCAAGTTATACTTTGACAGTTATCATGTTTTTGTTTCATTTACATGTCTTTTAAGCGTTTTAATATAAATAAACCTTTTTAAGATATTTTTTTAAGAAAAGTCCTTTCCAAAAAGTGGCTTTTTTTCAGATTAAACGAGTATTATTCAAGAGTGAAGTATTTTTATGGTATTCAGGCTTTTAAGGCCTCTGAATCAAGAATGAAATCCAGTTATACTATATGAGAGTAATCATTTTTTTTAAGTCGCATGAATGAAATGAAACAGCACCTAGAGAAAACCCACACAACCACAGATCTGGCGGCCATGCGCATCGGACACAGGAAGGCCGTAGACCAGATTCGAACCTGAGAATTGTGACGTTCATCAAAATTTCCCCGTCAATTGAATACTTCCAATTACGCCGTCCTTTAAAAGTCAGTATTTCTTCTGCGCTGACATTTTGAAGGAGAGGAGGACAAAGCCAACTTGGAATTTTTTAGCGGTCATACCTCTGACGGGCATCCACGTTTACATCATGTGACACTCACTTGTCCCATTTTCGTATCGAAAACACAAAATGCCCTAAAATTACATTGCGATGTTACGGCTCTGATGTGGCAATTTTGCGGTATGTCTGTTGGGAAAGGGAATAATAACGTCATTTTCAAGAAGAAGAAAAAAAAAAAAGCAGCACCAAATCATGACTCACAAGAAGGAGGTCATCGAATCCATCTCCACCGCGGCGAGATTGAATTTGAGTAGCTCGCACCGAACCCTCCGCGGTTCTTTCTTGATTGTCCTCCTGCTCTTGTTTTGCGTTCAGGCCGAAAACAAACGCATGACCAAATCAACCTGGCTTCCAATGCTATCATTATTTGAAGGATTCATGTCCAATCACCGCCGTTACGGCCTTTCCGCTCGGCACGGCGCAGTGAGCGCCTCGTCCGGGAAATAAACGCTTCACTACAACGTGCCGTGATCTCATCTGACGCTCGAGTGTCACGCCGATTTCAAGGATGCGACTCTTACTCTTTGTCTTTTCAATAGGCCGTTTGAGCTAGACGCCTGCAAATGGATGGCAGCTTTGCGTGCCGTACGCTGAGGCGTCCTCTTTGTTTGACAACCCATACGCCACGGCACGCACTTGATTATCTCGTTCAGTAAAACGCACCTGAAGGATGATGAGATGAATGTTCCATCAAGTGAATTTGCAAATCGTTAGATGCCTCAGCTATGAAATGATCCGGATGAATTGGAATATTTAACTTATTGTTGTATTAGGACAAAACGTAACAGTTGTTAAAAATGATTCCTAAGTTTGAGAGAAAATTGCCTTTTCAAAGTGTTGTTAGCGTAATGATAACAAATGCAGTTAGTTTCACGCTGTTCCGTCCTTCAAAGTGATGCTAAACTAATTTAGCCATTTTCAGCAGTAAGAAATACACATTCTGTCTACAATTAATTTCCTAACTAAATTCTTTTTCATGTATATACTGTATAATACCTTTTAAGGTAACATTTTTCCACTTGTGGCCGACTAAAAATTTAAAGAAAATTGCCTTTTCAATGAGTTGTTAGCTCAATGCTAACAAACAATGCAAAATATCATAAACAGGCTAAGCATTAGTTTCACACTGTTCCATCCTTCAAAGTGATGCTAAATTAATTTAGCCGTTTTCAGCAGTAAGAAATACATATTCTGTCTACAATTAATTTCCTAACTAAATTATTTTTCATGTATATACAGTATAATACCTTTTAAGGTAACATTTTTCCACTTGTGGCGGACTAAATATTTAAAAGAAAATTGACTTTTCAATGTGTTGTTAGCTTAATGCTAACAAACAATGCAAAATATCATAAACAGGCTAAGCATTAGTTTCACGCTGTTCCATCCTTCAAAGTGATGCTAAATTTATGTAGCCTTTTTCAGCAGTAAGAAATACATATTCTGTCTACAATTAATTTCCAAACTAAATTATTCTTCATGTGTATATAATCCCTTTTAAGGTAACATTTTTCCACTTGTGGCGGACTAAAAATTACATTACAAGTGCTCAAGGCTTTGATAACGACCAATCAGTCAGCTTGTGAACCTCACATGACCAAATTCAGACAACAGGTGAGTTGAGATTGTTGTGAGCACAAAAATTTCACTCGCACCCTGTTGGTGAGTTGTCATTGAAAGGATTAATGCGAAAATCGGGGGAAATCCATGATAAAACATTTGATTTTAAATATGTCCAAAATTAACAATATTTTTGATTTTTAACGGCAGTAAATGAGCCTGACATGGGCTAAATTTGACATCAGCAGGGTATACCTCTCGACCTTCCATTTGCAAGCATTTAGAAGGGACGGCAGGACAGCATATTGAAAGTCGACATGTTTTGACAATCTGCAATATTTTAGTGGTTTTTGTTTTGTATTTTTCCTTTGATAAGACGCATCAAAAACATCTAAAAGCTCAGGTTGGGTCAAAATTACCTCCAGGAGCTGAATTGGATTTCTCGTGAGTTATGTCTTCTTAAGGTTTCATATTATAGAGCGATATTTGATCTTAGATGAATATGTGTCAGTGGAGCCCAGTAAAAATTGATTTTTTGATGTCTATAGACAGAATTTACAAAAATTCTGTAAGTGCTGCAGTGTTGTAAAGATGAACCAAAAGACTGCGAATAGCCAATATAGATTAAGTAGTTCGTACATTAACAGACCTGTACTGTCAAGTCCAATATATTTTTGGCTCGTTCAATGGCAACTTTTCCATGAACATTTGAGCAACATCAAACATGAAGTGCGTTCCCAATCCTTTTCGAAAGATCCTCCTCCAAGAGCAGCTGCACAAGAACATCTGGCAGGAAATTTAGCATCTTTCACTGTCATGTGCCGGAGTTCAGAGGGATGAGCCCGGGTCGCCTCCAAAACCTTCCGGGATTTATCGGCTCCTCGCAGCAAGTGGTTCTCATTACCTGATCGAACCTCCAAACGAATTGTTCGCTTGTTGCTGTTGGGTTGTTTTGCCCCGTCACCCATGCCGCGATTACTGCGACATTAAATTTTCACATAGAGAACCTTCATAAATCACTCTAGAAATGAGTCCAAACTTTGGATGGGCATTGAGAAGAAGTAAATGAGATCCAATCAGATTTTGAAAGGGAAGCTAGAAGGGGCCATCTTGTTTGTAGAGAGCAGGTGCTGGCTTGAGCCGCGTCCAGTGATTTGAAGTTGCATGTCCAAGTCATTATCCTCCCTTTAGCCATGCCTGTCTCTATGGATTCTTTTCTCCTGCCAACACTTTTCCATTGTCCACGGCCCGCAACCACAAGCCTGCTGCTCCCTGTCCCATTTTAATAAACGCTACACAAAAGTCCCACATCCTTTTCACAAGTGTAGGCATTTGAAAGAAAAGTCAGAAGAAAGGATTCTTGAGAATATTTAGGTGCATTTGGGGTGGAAAATATTAAGCAAAAAAACGTTTTTGAGAATTTTTTTTTTTAATTCAAGCAAATTTTTACAACAGGTTTTCAAATGGGGTTACATGAAGGCACTGCAAGGGATTTTGAGAGGGTTTCAGCAGATATTAGTAAATATAATTTAATGTTTTTTATTGCCGTGACCAGAAAAGTACATTTTTCTTTTCAAATTAAGAGCAAATTGTAAAGACAAACAACTAACTCTTGATCTACGTGGCTAGATAGCTAGCTTGCTATCTAGAGCTACATTGCTAGCTATCTAGCTACATAGATCTAGCTTTAACTAGCTAGCTTACTCTAAATTCATGTAACTATGTTGCAGTTTCACTAGTTAGATATTTAGTCATCCCTGAAGTGCTAGGATCTTTCTGATAACAATATATTATCGACTGGAATTGTTTACAAGTCCAGATTTAGCTCAAAATGATCATGAATCACCTCTTTTTAGGTCATTTTGTGTCCAACCTAAAATGTGTTTGTGTTGGTTAGGGGGTGCTTGGTTTTAATAACAAAAATGGATTACCCACCACTGAACCACTGGTTGAGAACCACCGTTTTAGAGTAAAATGTATTATATGAATTTGTCGTTTGCTTCTGAACATTGTCTTTTCATATTAAGAGCAAATTAATTGAAACGTGAAGCAACTTATTGTTGAATTGTGTTATAGGGACTCCTTTCCAAAACGACAAAGAACTTTATTTTGCTAAGTTCACGACAGGGATCCATTGTCATTAGTTTTACAATTTCTGGCAGACGTACCCAGAATAAAATACGCCCAGATATGCAACTGTAAGTGTAGTTCCATAGTTTACTAAAACACAAATAGCACAACACTTTTCTAATATCCTTTGCACTGGTTAGGGTGTACTGTACTTGTATACTAAAATATTTCACAGGGGGTACGTGAAAATGAGTAACTACAGTCGCACCTCGTTTCCTCTCATTGAATGCACGGTACAAAACAACAGATATAAAAAATATGTAACATACGCCAGTAAAGTATGTTAAGCGTGCTATGATTTCTTCAAATAGGACAATGCGTCAATTCTATGTTAAGGTCAGTTATTTCTGAGCGGCCAAGACATTTTCCATTTTAACAGACAAATGAAGTGTAGGCCAGCTAACTTGACTCTTTGCATGTGTAAGGATTAAGCAGAAGCATTCTTTGGAGCGAGCTCTTGTTGGAATGTAAAACAGGTGGTGCACAATTGGTTCCTGGGTGGAATGAGAAGATAAACAGACGCCTCTGCTGGAAGGTGACAGCCTGAGCATCACATTCTCTGGCCAGATGCGTTCTACTCACAGACTCAGGGGATAACTTATAGCTGCAAATTAATTCTGGTTGTTCCCTCGCGACTGTTTATTACACCCGCTTTCTCCGCTCGCTAATGGACAACAGTTTGCAAGTGCGCTGATACTTCAGATGCAATCAATGCAGCGCAAACAAAGAATCGACTCTTGGCTTCTTCTGCTGACACCTTGTGAGTTGCTTCAGTGAGCGCCGCTGCAACATCTGGCGTAGATTTTACCCTCCTAACTCTGGCTTTGGATTCAAAGTGTTTTTTTATTTATTTTTTAATCAAAGCCACTCCGAAGTCTGAGAGTCTGAAACGTGCTCTGGCGGGAATCCTCACGTTGCTTACGTGACCTCTGACACAGACTGTAATGCTTTATTTTTTAATCTCCTTGTCAATCATGGCCACCGACTTGGTCCGGGTTCGACAAACGGACTGCGGTTAGCGTGTGTGTCTCACGGTTCGGAGCTTCTGCGTTTGATTTCGAGTTTTCATTTTCGTCCTGCCCTCTCGCATACGTTTGAAGGCGCCGCACGCAGAACAACGTGGCAGAGTGCCAATTAACTGTCACCGTCCCCAAGCTAGTCTTTGCGTCTGTTCATCTGTAACGGCAAATCAAAAATGCTGCCATATCACATGATCTTTATCAATCAGTCTGACTAGCAAACTACAGTACCTAACCATCTGGCTATTAGCCATCTAGCTCTGTCTGGCTAGCTAGATGACAAGCTAGATAGATCGCCAGCTCTATCTATCTGGCTAGCTAGCTCGCCCGCTAGCGCTGCCTGGCTAGCCACCTAGATAGCTGTCTAGAGCTATGTAGCTATGCAGATATTTAGTTAGCTAGATATTTAGCCCTTTTTCTTGTGTCTAGTGATAGTATGAGTCTACTGGATTTAAAATGGTTTTAGACAATGCAGTTATGTACAGTTTATCAATGTAGCTAGCTAGATAGCTGTATTGCTATCTTGATCTTTCTATCATCCTATAGTACCTACCTCTCGGGCTATTAACCATCTAGTTCTATCTGGCTAGCTATAGCCCACTAGCTCTGTCTGTCTGGATAACTAGATAGCCCGCTAGCTCTGTTTAGCTACATAGTGATCTAGCTACTAGAACTATGTAGCTGTTTCGACATTTAATTTGCTAGATATTTAGCCATTTATCTAGCTTTTAGGGATAACATCTGTGTCCTGGATTGAAAATGGCTCAAGATAATTTGACTTTGTATTTTTCGATTTAGCTAGCTAGATAGCATTCTTGCTATCTAGCTATATATATTGCAATCTAGAGCTATTTACCTAATTAGCATGCTATTGAGATATCTAGCTAGGAAACTATCTAGTTATGTATCTTTTTAGCTAGCTAGATATTAAGCTGTCAAGCTACTATCCATTGACAGTATCTGTCTGTTTTTTCTGGTACGGAATCGAAAAACTGTTGAAGCCAATGCAACTACACAATTTACCGATCAAGATAGCTAGATATTTAGCTATATTGCCATCTAGCTCTATCTAATGATCTTACTAAATATCCAGTATTTAGCTAAATAGCTATCTGGTGACATTATCTGTTTGTCTGGTAATGGATAAAAAATAGCGGAATACAACATTATACTTAGTTTAAAGTTCTTTCTTAAAGTTGTTTTTTGAAGTCCCACTAGATGAAGCCCGCCTATCACAGCAACATTTTCAAAATGTAAACGGAAATACTAAATAGTCCATTGGCGTGAGTGGGACCAGTCCAGAGTGGAGCCCAGCTCTCGGCTATAGTCTGCTGGGATTAGCTCCTGCTAACCTGTCGTGACCCTCATAAAGACGATTGCTGTCGGATGTTCAGCTAGCCGACAGTAGCGATCATAAATACTGAACCTGCTTAACATTCACGATTGTCTGCCCTGAGCAGTCTGCGGTTGGGGAATTCAGAGATAATCGAAAATGTGAGAACTCAGACAGTATGTGTTCGCCAAGCTTTAGTGGCAACTTCAGCTAAACGTCAATACATGTAAACAAAAAAACATATAAATAATACACGTAAACAGAAGTGAATTACAATCTGCTTCTCTTCCAGCGGTCCGGCCCTGACCACAGCTCATACCGTTAACACCGCGTGCAACAATACACATATTCACACACATACACAGCAAATTGCTTCTCTCTTTCCCCACCACGCCCTGCCTCCATTCTCAGCCACCTGCAAAACAAAAGTGAGCTGGAAATTTCACTACAAATTACCCTGTGTCTGCCAAATCCCCCCTCGGGAGCCGAGGAAATCAGAACCTCGGATCTCCCTGCAACTAAACCCCCACCCCAACAACCCACCCACCCACTCGGGGCCTCAGTCTCACTCACACAGAGAACGTCTTCATTGGGTCTCATGTTAACACTAGTGAGTGCAAATTATGCATTGTGTCGCCTTGAGTTTGAAAAAAAACAGCGAATATAGAATGTCTATACATCGAGTACCGATACCGTTTGTACGTTGGATGTGTAAAATGGCCAAAGAATTGTAGAGGTGAAAAATTGCCAATTATTGTCAAAGATGTCTTTGTTTTTGTGTGTTTCTTTTTCTAAAAATGGATGGTATTAGCAGTTTGCTAAAAAAGCGGTTCTCAAATGGGGTACAACGACTCGTGTATATGAAGGCATGTCACAGGAGAGTTTCTACGGGTATCAGCCACTCTCATTTAGGAACAGTTTGTTTTTCTTTTCAAATTAAGAGCAAATTAATTGGAACCTAAAACAGCATATACCCACTTTAAATGTGAATGTTTTGCCTCTGAGTTTCAGTTTGTTAAATTTTATGCGGTTGCACATTGTCATTTGTGGCGCCATTTTCCGGCAGACCACCCAGGAACAAAACAGATTATCATACATGAGCTATCATCTGGAGTTGCAGGATAAAACATAACCAGAGATACCACTGTTTTAAGAACACACACATCCCGCCCTTTTCCAAACTGTTCTGTGGTAGTTAATCGGTACAGTACTTAGCTGAAAAAATTCTTTCACCATGTGTGCATCATTGAAAAAAGTTAAGAACCATTGTGCTAGAGTACATAATACTTTCATTTTAAAAGTATTAAATACAGTACTGGACCAGTGTCGGTCATATTGTAAGCCTTAAAATATGTCTGATGCTGACCCAATATTTATACATAACTTGATAGTTAAGGAATTGCATTGAGTCGTGTTAGCAACCGCTAGCAAGTTTAAGACTAAACACTGTTAAAGTCCAGATGTTCTAGTACCCTGATCAACACAAAAAAATACACGAAACCCCAACGCCGATATGAAAAAGAACATTTTCGAGGTGTCGTCCAGAAAGTCGTGAAAGAGCGGTTTTCTTCTCCTTCGTCTTACGGGGGCTCCGGGTCAACATGACACCGTGAAACCGAGCGTGCATTCCTGCAAAGAAAGCAAGAAAACTGAGACCTGTTTGGCTTCAGGGGGAGAATCAAAGGGAAGCGCATAGTTGAGCGGTGAATAATGAGCCTAGCCGTGCCCACCTGCTCCGAGGGGTCACAGTGCCTCCTGGTGACGACTCTAAAACGTTGGCAGGGGCGCGTATAGCGTAGCATCATGTGGCGTGTAGCGTAACGTAGCGCTAGCTGGATGCGCCACCGAGACGGGTGTTGAAAGCTGCTCGGAAAAAGGATTAGCGCTGTTTACGTTGGCCAAGTGGACGGCTGCCAGCTGCTCAACGGCGCAAACGTCTTCAAGCTGCGCGGCTTCGGGCCCGTCATGAATCTTTTTACTCCTCCGCCCAGTCTGCGTGGCGGCTGGAGGCGGCCTGTTCCCGGGAACCCCCCTCCCACCTCTTGCCCACCTTCAGGTTTGCAAAACGTGTCTGGACGGGGGATGGGGGCAAATGAACGATCGGTGAATCAAAATAATTGTGCCTCCAGCTACGACGTGAAGTTGTTCCATGAACGTGTTTGTAAGTCAAAGCCGAATGCAAATGAAATTCATGTTGAAGCCTCTCAAAAACAGCCAACATATTTTTTTAACCAACCAAAAAAGTACCATCATGCAGTAAATTGCCCTCAATTTGCTTGGACTCAAATATAGCTACATTTTTTAAATTTTATTTTACAAAGTAATTTCACTTCTGACCAGTAGGTGGCGGCCAACAAGGTCTCTAAATACATTTGGGAAAAAAAGGGAAACAGGAAGTATTCTAAGGCCAGCTTCATCTTACCCCAGAAAACAAAAATTAGAAATATTATTGCCCCTTGAGCTAAAAGGTGAAGTTGTTCCGTCAACATGTTTGTAAGTCAAAGCGGAATGCAAATAAAATTAAATGTTGAAGCGTCTCAAAAACAACCAACATTTTTTTTATAACCACCCAACAACCTCTCATTATAGTTAATTACCCTCCATTTGCTTGGGCTCACATATAACATTTTTTTTAATGTTTTACAAAGCAATTCCACTTTTGAGCTGTAGATGGCACCTGACAATGTCTCTAAATACATATGGAAAAAAAAGAAAACAGGAAGTGTTCTAAGGACATTTTACTACATGTTACTGAAAATAACATCACATGTGCTCAAGGCTGAGGCAACAACCAATCATGGTGCATCTGTTTTCTGGGTTTGGTCATGTGACTGTCACAAGATGAGCTGTGATTGGTGGATTCTTGAGCACATATGTTATCATTTTCAGTGTCAACAGCAAATGGAAAAAAAAATTCAAAGATATTAAATGTACATTAAAAATAATTTCATAATCAAATAATGGACAAATTAATAACTACTGAAGGCTGAAAAATAGATTAGACTCCTTTTAAAATAATAATTAAGTTTTCTCTGATATTGTCGCTCAATACATTCAACGGTTTTGAATGTGTTTTTACTATCTGAACATTCACTGCCGTTGACGGCTTCAGACGTCAAATATCCAGTTTTTACCGGGCTGCCACTGACAGCTAATGTAGATGTCACATCTTCATTTTGATTGGCCGGACAGTGAATGAGTTGAAGTCTCTTTTAAAGACTTTTGAAAAACAAGCACCAGGAACTCTATAAAAGCAATCTAGGGTGTATTTCATCAGGGGTATTTCTATATCACGGAATTCAGAAGTTCGTGGGTGGTCTGAAATCCGATCCCCATGATTGAGTGCTTTACTGTATAGTTAAATATAGTTTTCAGTATCATTGCAGATGCTCTTGTGCGGTATGATGGCCTAACGGGAAGCACGAACGGGGTTTGGGGGGTTTTTCACCATTGGACATTTTCCATAGGCATGCATGTGAGTGCGAATTCATATTTGTCGATATGGCGTTTGTATCAATGTTGGGATTCATGGTAAGACTCATAACCAGAGATGTCATGTGATGTGATGCCAGAGCTCTGCTGTGGCCTGGAGTCGTATCAGCTCAGAGGAAAGCGGAATAGTAAGAAGGCGAAGAGTTATATTTAATGGAGATGATGTGCTTATGTTATACAACATTAAACTGGAACTTGACAGCTGATATAACAAGTCTGACTTTGGATTGACTCTGTTAGATTTGACTATATTTGAGTGGTTTGTAGCATGTGGAAACAGCTGTCCGGATGATGCAATGTAGTTGTACTCCACTTGTATTAGATGGCAAGGGAATGGCTAGTATACTTCAACTGAAGATATGAAAACAATAAAAAAGTGTAATATTATTTTTGTGACACTAGTGTACTTTTATTTATTGTTAATATCATGGGAAGGACAGATTGACCTGAAATAATTCACTTCAATAGAAATAATAGCTTAATTTAAATAGCTTAAGCCCTCCCCCCCCAAAAAAAAATCCATACGCATTATGAACGATATCGATGCAAACATCCACTCGCCTCTGCTGCCACCTTTTGGTCAAAATGGAAACTGCTTTCATGTGTGTCAGTTACCTGTTTGACAGAACGTTACCTTTACATGATTATTTCGGTCAAGTGCTTTTTGTTCCCATTCCCTGTTTTGAACAGTGACGAACACACCTAAAATGTATTTGATTTTACAGTCATAAAGGCCCTCTGACGGAAACTATAACTACAATATGAGCAATATGCGTTTAACAGCCACTAGATGGCTCTCTCCCCTCACAGTATATGTTATCTTTTTTTTCTCTTTTTTGTGTCATGCCACTTTCTCTTCCGTTAATTTTTTGCCTATATGCTAATGTATGGATATGGGTGTAGTTATTGCAGAATCAGCCATTCTTATACTTCTTTTATCTTTTCTTCTAAAGGCTTTCTGATCATTCAATGGCTCTCAAACTTTTTACCACTTTTTGAGAAAAATACTCATTACCTAGTTATATGTTCATTCCTAAGAAGTATTTTGCTGACATTGGGCCAAAACCTCATAAGTGACATTTTGATCAATTTCAGTACTTTTTAAATATTTATGTCATTGCTTTGTCGTTGCTTGAGAGCATTACCGGTAGTTTTAAATTATCGACCGGTTTCGAGTATTGAAAATGGCTTGCACTATTTCTTGATGCAATGCTAATGGTTGAAAAAAAGTGACGAAAATTGTATCGCATTGTAGTATTGCATATAAAAAATGTACTATATAAACAAGCAATCCTTGAAAATTAAATGCAAATATATTATATGTAAAAGTAAAACATTTAAAAAATAATATTATTTATTCATCATGCGGTATTATTCATGCTTTTCAACGTCAACATTTTGATTTTTAAAAATCCTCCTGCGACATGATCAGTCCAAATTCAGGGTTGTGATTTTCGCGACCTCACTTGGCTTTTCTCCCGTCTCGAATTTTCTTGGGAAGAAGCCCTAAAAAAGTGGCACTAATGAAAACGATTTGTCAGCCCCGATTACGCAGGCGGGTTGCGTAACGCCGTAACATTTCACTAAAAAGAGGAACCGAAGTGGAAAACAACCGTTAAATCTTCAGCGGCTGTCATGGAGGCCGCCCGTCTTTTGTAAAAGCCTCTCCGCGTGGCCGACTGGCTTTTTCCGACGTTTTTCCCAGTGTTAAATTGGAACTGGCTGGCTTTTCAATGTTGATAGCATGTTTTAATGGAAACACTGGCACGCTGATAAATCGCCGCAAATATTTATACGTATTATCTTAAGAGGCCTGGATTGAGTGCAGTAAAAACGTGAGGGCTGCCGGGAAGACTTTGTTTGGGTTTCACGGCGTTCTTAATATACGCGCGGGCCAAAGTACACCCGAAGTAGAGAACTGCTTCTTGGAAGACGTCCCGCTTGGTTCCACTCGTTCCCAGCGGACCAGACCGACTTTTAAAAGACTGCCTGGTGGGACAAAGAGGAGACTTTGAATGATTGCTTTCTCCTAAAACGGACACTGAATCAGGCTTGTTGTTCTCAGAGCCAACGAGCAAAACGTCTCCGCAAAAACACAAAAAACAAGAACATGGATGAGTAAAGAGAGGTTTTATCAAATAATTGCCAGAAAACGTATTTTTTAAGTCGTTAAAAAATCCACCTCGTGCTTGCTGGGTTCGATGAACACTCTAAATCACAGGTGTCAAACTCAAGGCCCGGGGGCCAGAACCGGCCCGCCACATCATTTTATGTGGCCCGCCAAATGCTGATTTGATTTCAAGTTTCTAGCTAAATTTGCAGGTTGTCTTAAAAAAAAAAAAAAAAAAACAATTCTGTTCAAGATCTATCTTTTGAACAGTTTTTACCAGCCTCTGATTTCAAAACTAGGTAATGATGTAAATAAGCGAAAATGGTGTTTATTAGACACGTTTTCCTATTTTGAAGTCCTAAATTTTCAGGATTTTAGAGAAATTCAGGGGTACGTTAAAATTTAAGCAATGACTGACTTTTTTAGACTGTTTTTAGATGTATTCCGGCCCTCTGACAGAAACTATAACTACAATGTGGCCCACGATAAAAAATAGTTTGACACCCCTGCTCTAAATTGTGGTCAACGGATGGCCGGATATAATGAATGAGAACTTACTGCCGCTCACGTTTTTTTTTTCTTATCAGACTTTGTTTGGGTCTTTTTCTTCACTGATATTTGCTGATATTGGCTGAATTTTGTTGTTAATGTGTTTGACAATAAACCTGCTAGGAGTCTACGCTCTTGAATTGTGAGCCTGGCAGTCCACCAGGCTTTTCGTTGCCCTCCTGCCAAGTCAAAATCAGTCGAATCTTGGGGAAAAAACAGTTGTTTGTTTTCAGGAATAAAGTTGTTTTTCTTACCAAGGATTGAGGGCTATATGGAAAAGAAAAGTAAAAAAAAAAAAAAAAAAAGTATTTATTTTTTTGTAATAAAAGATTAGTAGTAGAAATATGTTTTATATTTTTGGGAAATAGTCATTTTTAAGTCTGTTTTTTTAAAACATTTGTTTTATTACGAGACCAAAACTCATTTTTGTTTTGCTTTAATAAATCCTGTTTTTAGTGAATAGTTCCAAATGTCTTTATAAATAAATTATTTTGCAAATTTTTTAGGTAAAAATTATATCATTTTGAAAACATATCAATAAATTCACTAATTCAATGTTATTCTGTATTGTTTTTTAGAAAGTTCTATTGAACTTGTTTGAACTTTTTTCCAAAATTAAAGCTTTTTTTTTTTTTTTTTTTTAGGGCGTTGCATTGGTAAATATTTTTCACAATGACAATCATTTTTCATATTTTTCATGTAGTCTAATTTTCTCAAGGATATGGTGAAGTCATATTTTTTTCAACAATGTCTCTTAATATCTAGGCTAACCCTTTGTGTCCACTACCGTGGACGTTTTTTTTTTTTTTTTGCGTTTACCTTTTGACTATTTTTGACTTTCTTTTGACTATTTTTTGACTATTTTCCTCCAATGATATCTCACATTTGGGTGGGATGCAATTTACTTCTCTGTCTTTGTATCTAAAACTAACTTTCTCCTCAGAAATGATTGAAAAATCACTAAATGGATCCAACTGTAATTTTCAAATTCTCATAGTACATTTCATTGGATTTCTTCAAGCCTGTTTGTGCTTAAATGCTACTGAGAAAAATAATTATTGATTTTGAATCTATAACACAAGATGGCATTATATTCCCCTTACCATGTGGGACCACACACGTATATGCATTCAGCAGCAATTGTGTGTGTGCTGCTTGGATTTACACGCGGCGCTGCCACAATTTATCGTGTTAAATATTAAAGCGAGCGTGGGTGGGAATCAAGAGAGTTGCACTTTGCAAGCGTCCAAATGAGAGAAAAAGAGAAGGTCACAGGTGTTTTATGGTCCGCCTCCCCTGGCGCCGCTACAAAAGCCTGACGTCTTGCCAAGAGTGGGCGGGGCCACGCGCTCCATCAATCAGGCCTCACAAAAGATACCTGGATCACCCGCTGATGTTTACAAGTCGCCACTCTGTATTTCGCCGGTTTGGTACCGCTCCTTGGCCTCCTTTTCAACTGTGAGCACAAAACGTTGGGACAAAGTGTTGTTATTGATGAAAAGGCAAATTTTCCTACAAAAAACGTTCATTTTCCCAAAAGTTTTGAATTGTGATCAAAATACGACACAATGCAAACAGCGGAAAGATGAATCTCGGCTTGACGGAGATGAACTACGCTAATATTAGCTCCGCTTCTATTCAAGGCCGGCGACGAGTTCAGCACAGGTCAAACCAAAACACGCTTGTGTTTTCTCAGTCAACACAAAGAAATCTAGAACAGTCTTTGCAGCAAAATTACGTGTTTATGGTACGCATGCTGCAATCTGTGCGTCCTATTTGCACAACAGACCTGCAACTGTTTTGACATCAGCGCCATATGTGATGTTATGTCACCCTTGTCGCAAGTGTGTTTTTATTGGTCGCCTTTTTGAATATCGCCAAAAAAAAATGACAATTTGATTGACGACCTGTCGCGACGTCAACTGGAACTCAAACGCCGTATGAAACGCCGTATGAAAATAGGCACATGGTTCTCAGCAAAGCATACTGACTAAATCCTTCCGGCAACAACTCCAATCCAGGTTGAGATCTCAATAATCGGCGCTGTGTTTTGGAAAAAAAAATAAAAGGATCAAGAAAGCTTCCCGACAGCTGCCGTGCAGAAGCGGGACGGGACGCGATTTACGGTAGCTCCTCTCCGCCCGCCGCCGGGATCCCAATTAGCTTTTCATCCAGTAACATTCCCGTCTGATCCGTTTAGCGTTTTCCCATCTGCTGCGCTGGAGTCGTGACAAGACGGGTTCCCCGTTCGCACCGCGGGACTGCCAACAACGTATTCCAGCCTCCATGTTGTCGGATTATGTTTCCTATCCTGTTTTTATAACCTCCCACCGGGAGCGTACTAACTATATTCAACACAAGTAAATAGATGATTACTATTTCTCTTTTAGATATGAAGAACCGCGACGATTAATCGACACGTAATCGATTCTCACATCAATTTGAGACATATTTTAATCAGGAATTCTTCTTCTTCTGCAGTCCTCCATGTAACCATGTGCCTTTGTGTTGGATAGGAAAACACGTTGCTTGTTTTAGGGGTAAAAAAATCATCAACATTTCTGCACTTCTGTCATTACAGACAAAACTAGCACCTCAATGTTTGTTTACTTTTTATACTACTCATATTTCGCTGTTTATTTGAAATAATGTCTTGTTCTTGAATGAATAGATGAAAACTTTTTTAAAAAGTTTGATTACCATATTTTTTGGACTAAAAGTGCACTAAAGCATAGGTGTCAAACTCAAGGCCCGGGGGCCAGATCCGGCCCGCCACATCAATTTATGTGGCCCGCGAAATCCTGAGCAAACTTCAAGTTTCTGGTTAAAATACTAAATTTGCAAGTTGTCCTCAACATTTAAAAATTTGGGGGTAAAAATAAAAAGCATTTTTTGTTCCCAATATCTCTTTTGAACAGTTTTTACCGGGCTCTTGTTTCAAAACTAGTTAGAAGTGTGACAAACACACCTAAAATTGATTTGATTTCACAATTACACTGGCCGTCTGACAAAAATTATAACTACAATGCGGCCCCCGATAAATATGAGTTAGACACCCCTGTGCTAAAGTCTTTCACTCCCAAAAACGTTTTTATACTTTTTTTTTGTAGGGTTCCAGAAATTTGACAGAATCGACAAAATAATCCATTTAAAAAAATCCTTAGTTTCTTTGCAGCCTTTAAACTTGCATGTTCCTTCTTTCGTTGTTATAGTTTCAGAAGGTCAGTTGAAAATGACATCATGACCAATCATGGCTCAGCTTGCAAATCTCACATTACCAAATTATAACGTTAAATGCTTGTGCATCACCAAATAAACAAAGTTTTGGGGGTTTTTTTCTATTGTTTACCCCCAGTGAGTTTTAAGTGGTGTGTGAAGTCACGCTGTGCTTTGCTGGGAAATTTCTCTGAGAAAGAGCTGACCGATTGGACCACCCGTGGGATTCAATCCGCCGGCCTGCGCGCCTCCCCATCCGTCTTTTATTGCTGCATCTACTTGGAACAAATCATTTTCATTTGATCAAACCTGCTGGGATTTTTGTTCCGCTTTGGGTTTTTTTTTTTTATGTGTGGATTGAAAATTTCATGGGACGGATCAGCGCATCATGATACCAGTTTTACCCTTTATATCACAGGTGTCAAAGTCAAGGCCCGGGGGCCAGATCTGGCCCGCCACCTCACTTTTTGTGGCCCTTGAAATGCTGATTTGACTTCAGGTTTCTGACTAAAATACCAAAATTGCAAGTTGTCTTTCACTTTTAAAAATTTGGGGGAAGAAAAACAAACATTTTCTTACTCTCCAAATCGCTGTTGATCAGTTTTTGCCGGCTTCTGATATCAAATCTTGATAAATGTGTGATCAACACACTTGAATATATTTGAATTCACAGTCATTCCGGCCCTCTGACAGAAACTATCACTACAATGCGGCCCAAAATTTAAAAAAAATTGACTCCACTGCTTTATATATATATATATATATATATACTGTATATATATTTTTTTTTCGGTAACGTTCCCAACACTGCATTATAGTGCATTTCACATGTAAGTGTATTTAGGGATGCCCCTTAGTGCTATTTTGGGAATAACGGACAACCTCAGCCGGTGTTTTCGACATCCGCCCCTGCCTGGCAAAGACTCGCCACTTGACACTCACTAATGTCACATCATCAGGACAACATTGAGGAAAGTTAACCTGCTAACAGATTCAACATTGTCGAGAAAATATCCCTTATCCCCCTGACTCACATTGTCACAAAATCAAAACGGAACATTTAAGTAAATTCTCATTGATAAACAAGCAATAGTAATAGTTGTTTTGCATACTTCCCACTCTACAAGTTTATAAATAACTCGTGTCTCCCTGTGGTGTCTCTGTTTGTTTACACCAGAAATGCCCATGCAATTTTTCCAAGCATAACTGATGTCTCTAAAGCAGTACTTCTCAAATATATTTGGCCAAGCCCCCCTCGAAAAAAGAAAACCTTTTGACCCCCCCACTCTTTACTCCCTGACTTTAAATTAAAAAAAAAAAAAAACGGATTCAAGAGTGTTATTAAGTATACTATTCATTAAGTTTTACAATGTTTATATGGGTTACAGCTTAGTCTAAAACAGAAAAAAATTACCAAGTGGTCAAAGTGCCTGAAACATTCAAAAATAAAAATAAAAAAAAGATGAAAATTCTTATTTCATAGCAATTGAACTTCACGACAAAACAAGGAAGAAATCTTGTGATGTATTTTTCCTGTGAAATAGCAGTAAAAACGGCATCATTTTAATCCATGTTATGCTTAATTAAGAAAAATGCATGTGCAAATGGCGTTTTTATTGGGTATGTTGATTTTACATCAGCCAAGAGGTTTTGTACCCTTATACCAAAGAAAAAACACCATTTTTCGGACAATACGCTGCAAAAAAAATACCTGCACACAAACCTCACTGGACTAAGGCGCAGGGGTCAAATCATGAGGAGAACGTTTGTGGCTTATAGTCCGAAAATTACAGTACATTCAACATTTACTGTATGTTGTGTGTGTGTGTGTGTGTGTGTGTGTGTGTGTGTGTGTGTGTGTGTGTGTGTGTGTGTGTGAAAAAAGTACATATGTTTTTGTGTAAGTGTGTGTGTGTGTGTGTGTGTATGTGTGTCATTTCCAATTGAAGTCACTCTTAAGCTCCCACATTATGTTGCCTGGAAGTTCCTATTAATTCCCCCCAAAAAAAATTAGGCCAACGTTTGAACCCTAAACACACATGAGGCACACAAGCTAACCGCTAACTCAGATCACTTTGATTAAACATGACATTATAGCTTAATTATCTGAAGATTTGTGACTTCCTGACGCGGCTCCCCTCGCTTCTCCCCGCCCTCCTTTTTGACATTTTGGTTACCGCGGCGACCGAGGCGTCCCCTGCATGGCGGGTACATTGTGCTCCGCTGTGGGGAATGTGACATGCGGTGCGTTCCCCACCTTGCGCCCCAGCAAACCTGCAGAGAAGCTCTGCTTGTTCTCCCAAGGCTGAAGAGAGCATAAAACACTTTTTTTAAAAATCTAAAAATTCTAAAGTTGAAGTGAACATACCACATTGTCGTTTGGTTTTGTGGATTTGCATACTGGATTTATCTTGTAACTGTCCATACCGATGTGTAAATGTGCCCTTGCAATGTAATTCAACACCGTGCACACACTCTGGCGTGTATACATGAGAAACATCTATCACTTGCACTCTTAAACCTTTGGATGCCCTTGTTTCATAACCATCATTCCTACCGTACTCGAAGGCAATACTGAGCGAAGGTCTGCACGCGGTCAGAAATGAAATGCCTACATGGCTGGAACATGAAGGATTAAAGTGGCACCTCCGTTTACAAGCGACTCAACTTAAAGGGACAGTCTGTAAGATTTTTCAGTAAAAGGGAATCAATTAAATGTAAATTTCAAAAACTTGCAAATGAATGTTTTCTTCATGATCGAACAGTATGTTTTAAATATAATCATAGGTCTAGTTATCATGAAATTATATTACATGGCGGGTGGCACTTCTCTAGAGGCGGCCATGTTTGTTATAGCGACAGAGAATGGTAAATGCAGCGCCTGCAGCACCTCCTGCTGGCCGTAATAAAAAACGGTTGAAATCTTACACACTGTCCCTTTAAGAGTTGTTCTATTGTGAAAATATTTTGTAAAATCTTGCATTAATAGCTGTAGTATTATTAGCTCGAGTTATGATGGAGGTTTACAGAAATTTGGCAGATATTCAACATTTTTTAAAGAAGCCTCAGTCGTTTGCCGTATTTAAATTCCCTACTGATTTTTTTTTTTAATAATAGGGTGTTTGGATAATAATAAATACACAAAAAAAATTGCTTGGTTCGAGATCAGTTATAAATACAGAAGACAATAAAACACATTTCCACTTAAACTTTTTTTGTTCTGCAACATTTACTTCAATTTAAACTACACTGTTCCCTCATCACGGGGATCATGTTCCCAAAAATACCTGCAGTAAATGAAATCTGTATAGATTTAACCTTTTTTTTCTTTGTTTTTGTTCCCTTGTTTTTTAGTTTGTTTCTTTTGTTGGGAAAAAAACATAAAATGAACATTATTATTGTGTGTTCCAACTGAGAAGAAGGGAAAATATCAAGAATATTAGAAAAAATACTGAGTAAACCTGCAGAAAAGTTCTGGTCATATATATATATATATATATATATATATATATATATATATATATATATATATATATATGACCAGAACTTATATATATATACAGTATATCTATATCTATATATATATATATATATATATATATATATATATATATATATATATATATACAGTATATATCAAGAATATTAGAAAAAATACTGAGTAAACCTGCAGAAAAGTTCTGGTCATATATTTATATATATATATATATATATATATATATATATATATATATATATATATATATATATATATATATATATATAAATATATGACCTGCAGAAAAGTTCTGGTCATATATTTATATATATATATATATATATATATATATATATATATATATATATATATATATATATATATATATATATATATAATATATGACCTGCAGAAAAGTTCTGGTCATATATTTATATATATATATATATATATATATATATATATATATATATATATATATGACCAGAACTTTTCTGCAGGTTTACTCAGTATTTTTTCTAATATTCTTGATATATACTGTATATATATATATATATATATATATATATATATATATATATATATATATATATATATATATATATATATATATATATATATATATATATAAAATATGTATATATCTATATCTATATATATATATATATATATATATATATATATATATATATATATATATATATATATATATATATATATATATATATATAATATAAAATATTTTATATATATAATATTTTTTCCTCTGGGTAACCGAAATTGATATGTTTATTTGTGAAAAATAGCTCTTCACATATTTCGATCAAAAATGATCATGTGATGTCACATGACTTGGCAGCTGTCGCAACCTTGGATGGGCTTAAAATAGACGGAGGCCGTAATAAAGCGTTCATCAGTATGACTTGCACCTAAAGAAGCGTGTTTGTTTGTTTGTGTGCGTGCGTGACAAGATACGCACCACGGCTGTCATCCCTTGCTTGTGTTACTCGCCGCGTAGCGCCATCACGTCATTCCCAAAGACCCTGCCGGAGCGTGAGGTCATTCCCCCTCAATGCGCTCGATGTTTGCGTACGTAGCAATTTTTATTCATGGGAGGGAGGGAGGGCGGCATATGAAATTTTTTGTACGGCCTTATTAGGCACGGCTGGGTAGGCATGACAATATTATAGTTTCCTCTGCTTTGTATAAGTTACTTTGGAGCAGAAATGTACAGATGCTAGCCATGCTAGTTATCTACTTTTCTACATGATATGCTAACCCTGTTAAAGTAATATATTAGCTACTTCTGTAAATAATGGTTACTTCAATAATTAATTAATGTTGACTATATTGCCAAATGATGAAATCTGATTAAAAAGAGTTTTGCCTTGCAACAGGACTTTTTTTTTCTTTTTCGAATTGACTGTAAAAACATGAGGAAACTCAGATGTCAGAAAAATGTCAGAAAAAAGGACAAAAATGTTGGTAATTTTTTTTATAAACTAAAGACAAATGTTTGCGAATATGTTATTTTGATTCAAATGGAAAACGATGGAAAAAAACGATGGTGAGAGGCTCAAATTCCCAGGTTTTGGCCAATTGTGAATTAAACTCAAAATTTCAAAATAATTAATTGATCATCAGGAATATTATCAATTTATGTGTACTGGTATCGCTAAGTATATTTTATTCAACAATTCGAGAAAATAAACCGTGCAACAATGTCAATTTTATTTCCGTGCACCCACATAAAACTTAACAAAATGCAATGTATTGTAATGTTCCAATCAATTTGCCCTTAATTTGAAAAGAAAATGTATATATTTTACCACAGAGTTCAAAATCTTTAAATTAGATTTGCTTATACTCATTCATACCACTCATTTGGTGGTCCCAGTCCAAACAGAATAAAATTGAGGCTTGGATTTATTTTCAAGTCATTTTTTTTCACGTTAAATTTTCCCAAAAGAGCAGACTTTTATGACTCCGTCCACCAACGACGGGATGTGAAGAAAGCTAATTTAGAAATGTTGAAACCAGTACAGTACCCGTGTTTGTACTTGATTACGTCCCGCCACGTTATTTTGAGGTGGGTGACTGAATCCTACGGAGGCGGAACCGTGGCTGGCAAGGAAGGAGGGGGCAGTAGGATGGACCGGACCCGCAACAAATATGGAGCGCGAGAGAGGAAGTAGGCGGGCTGCTATGTTATAAAAGAGACAGCTGGAGCTGAGGGCTGCATGATTTCAGCTGAGAAGTAAAACAAGCCCGGAGCATCAGAGCGACTCAAGGCTGACTCGCATCGACCTTCTGGACTTTGGAGACTTTCAAAGCGGATTGCCAGATTCTGGTTCAGAGTAGAAAGAACTCTAAAGAAAAGTCCAAAGTTTCACCAATGGCTGCCGTGCGCCCGATGCTCGCGGAGGCGTCCGGTTTCCACGTCCTCCCCGCCCACCTGATGTCCTCGGCCATGGAGGAGTTTCCTCAACAGCTGCCCGTCCCCAAGGGCCCCTCCAGGGGCAAGAGCCGCTCCCGGCGGCCCCGCGAGGCCCGCTTCAAAACCCAGCCGGTCACCTTCGCCGAAATCGCCGAGGTGGTGGAGGAGGAGGGCTCGTCGCCTCTGGAAGAGGAGCGGGCGCGTCGTTCCTTCCTGCAGTCGCTGGAGAACCTGAGGAGGAGTACCCAGACCCTGCACTGCTCGCCGGGCGCGCGCCATCAGTGCGCGCCCTCGCCCACGCAGGCCAGCATGGACTCCAGTGACTCTGACTCCACCCAATGAAGGCGACGACCCTCGTGGTTCTTCTCGATGGAGCGTGGTTGAAGTGACCCAAAGTCTGCTTTAAAAATCCACTAACATATCAACGTGTGGCAGATTCATCAAGCGGCTTGTACTGAATGGTAGCAGGCGGCGCTGTTTTCAAAATGTTTTCAAATATATTTAAGTTTCTTTGTACTGCATCGTAAAAAGATTTTAGTTTATGACTCTCAACGTGCAACGCGTGAGCTCCCTCTAGTGGTCTGCTGAAGAATCACTCAATGTTTTGTTTTTTTTAATTCAGCATAGTTTGTTAAATACAGTTCAATTGTATTCTAACATATTGATTTAACCTTTTATTTTTAGGTTGCATTTCCATTTGTATTGACTCAATGCTACATTATTTTTTTGAAAGTCTTTTTACCCAGTCGTATGCAAAGAAACCTAAATAGCATCCTTTGTACTACGACAGTATACAAATTGCTGCTTTCAAATGTATTCCTTTTCTACTGTAGACTTGAAAGATGCTACATCGGGCTCTTTAGTTTGTATTGATTTTTCTACTTGTAGAAAAACAAAAATCTACGGCGAGTAGCCACAGCACTAACGCTGTAAATAGCACGACGAAGCGACACGGTGGCCTGGTTTGCCACTGAAGCCTTCAGAGGAGCTCACGCTCATGGGAGTGAATGAAATTGTCGGAAGGAAAGATTCCTTTCTAAAAAGGAAAAAACATATTTATTCTTTTCATTTGCTCATAACCAAATGTGGAATTTTACTGCATTTCTGACTTGTGAAGTCCCCGTGACTTGAAAAGAAAACTGTAAACCTTTCCACAGTGCTTTACATGGAATATACTTTATATTAAATATCATGTTTGTCATAAGTATTTTAATAAATATTTTCAAGTATTTATGGTTATCAGACTTGTGTCTTGAATCGTGGAATTACAAGAGTGGGAACAAAATAGCTTTATTAGATACTTAACATAAAAACAGTGGTTCTCAAAAGGGGGTATGTGAGATTTCAACAGGTATTCTCCAGGTATCAGCAAATAATGCTTTTTAGTTCCATGAAAATAGCTGTAAATTCCATACATTTTCATGTACGTTTTCAAATTAAGAGCAAGTTAATTGGAACATCAAATTATTGAGGAACAGTGTTATTGTGACTCCTTTGCAAAACATTGTATGCCTTACTGTATATTTTATACAGATGGGTGTGACCTCCTCCCATCTCACTCTACCCAACTCGCTATTGCTGTCAAATGTAATTTTGCATTTTTTGCCGCAGGCCATTGACATGTGGATGGCGAGCCACATTCGGCCCCCAAGCCACAGTTTGGATACCGCTGGTTTAGGGCTTACCTAACTGAAAAAAAAAAAATCACAGGGAGTACATCATCAAAAAAAAATAATGAGAAAAATGTCATTCGAAGAATTAGCATTAAATTCTTCTGCCTATCAATATACATTGGTAGCATAGAGTGCACAAAAAAACATTTTGTTCTGTGTTTTGTTGTTTTGATCATTTTGTTTTATTTTGTTCAATGTGAATGGTGCAATATGATAAATGGGGACAAAAATGGGACATTGTATACTGGAACATAAAAAAAAAACAAAAACAAAAAAACTGAAATTGTGTTTTACTTGGTTGTGTAGCTTTCAAAAACATAGTGTTACTGAAATAGCTAGTAGTGAGCAAAACAAGTTGTCAAAAAGAAAAGTGCGAGTTAATGTGCTTACATTATTCATACAAGGTTGTGTTTAACGTCAACTGCTGCGTAATACACAATACAAACGATGACCTTTGACCCACAGTGCATCAAGCCAAGGCTGCTGGCGTACTGGCCGTCATTTTGGTAAGAATCATCGCGAGCTCCCTGCTGGCACAACAAACAGCCTGCTTATAGATGACACAATGTTTGGCAGATTTTTGGTGACCTTTCTCAAACTTTTGGATGGTGTTTTTTTGTATTTTTTCAAGCATTTTCAGCTGTGTCTGTTTTTTGTATCGATACACATTTCGATTGGCTGAAGAATTTAGGTTTTCACCTCCACTTAGATTCATGTCTTAAAGGACTCATTTATAAATGCTTTATGTGAATTCAATGTACTCAAACTCTTTTAAATGGAACTTCTGGAGAAATATTAAAAGTACTTTTGGAAACGTGTGTGTGTGATACCATAGCCTCATTGCAACACAAATTGAAGCCAAAACAGGAAGTGTGTTCTGTGAGTAGTTTTATTTGCAGATGTAGTGTTTTGCGCAGAGAACATTCTGGTCCAGCCAGGGATTTATTTTTGCTCCATAATCATCACAGACGTCATCGCCCTTTCATTTTCTGCTGATTACCAAGTATGATGCGTAATGTAAAGAATAATACAGCTGAGGACAATGTTTGCTTGGAAAGGAGACATTTTGTGATTGTTCTCGCTGAATGGAGAACAAATAGGTGACACGCTCACCTCCTAATTGCATTTTAATGACTGTATTATTTATAATAATAACCTCATCCAATCAGTGTCCATTGAGATGTGCATAAAAGCTGAATATCAACTCATTGTAGTGACCTAGTTACATTTTTTTCATTCTGGCTGTATTTTAGCCAAGAGATGGCACAACTCCTGGTAGTGTGATTACTTAGTGGTCCTGCCATGTTGAACGTTGATATATTTTCACAATCTTTGTGAAATTTCAGCTCTCTGGTGTCTTTTTTAAATGCTTTCCCTTTGATGTGAAATTCCTTTGATGTAAAGATCAAAGGATTGCACCTTGTGTGGTATTTTGATTATTTTTGGCTTATTTTCTTCAACGTCATTCTGGCAGTATTTCGGCCGAGAGATGGTGCACTCCTGATAGTGCTATGACTTAAGTGGTCATTCTATGTTCAAATTTGACATGTTGTCACCATCTGGATGAAATTTCAGCTCCCTACTGTCTTCTTTCAACGCTCAAAGGATTGGACAAAAATACTCCACGTTTGTTCAAACAGCCACATAGATGCTAATTATTTCCTCATCGTGGCTCAATAGCCTTAGCACAATTTTATCAACAAAACAAAACATCAATAAATTATTGTGATGTTTATGCAATATATACAAATGTACAGTGTCTGTGTTTTTGTGCTTTTCCTGACCTGCATCCTGTTGCCATGTTTTCTGGGAAAGCAAGCGCAGAAAAACATTGGTCACGCTCCTGATTCACCCCTTGTCTTTTCTTTCCTAAGCTCATCATCCCCCTCTGCTGCTGAAGTAAAAAAAAAAAAAAAGAATGTAGATGCAAATCAGTGTTTGAAGCAATTGTGCTCAGGGATTAAATTTGTACTCATCCTCACTGACAATAGATAAACATAATGCGGGTGTGGTTATAATGTAAATTGCATCAGGGTAGAACGTTTCACTCACTGACATGGTTTCAGAAAGAGGCAGATAAAAGAGTTTTTTTTTAAGTTCACACTTGATGAGTATTAGAAGACATCGAGAAGACAATGCAGCATAATTTGTCGTCTTTAAATGGACAAAAATGCTCACGAGTCTACTTGCGTGATCTGAAGACTAAAAAGATGCCTTTTGGGGGGAAAAAATAAATGTGCTTCTTTTTTTAATGTAGGTCTCTTTTAAATTCAAATTGACATTAACTCACTGAATCTCAAGGACATTTTAAAGTTTTTTTTTAAGTACTATTTTAGATAATAACGACTAAAGTAATCAATTACTAATAAAGTATGAAGCTAATAGATAATTTTAGTACTTAATTACCTAAATTTTAAACTGTAAGTCCTAAAGCAATTTTTAGACCCCACTTTTTAGCCAAACACTTTAATTTTGAGGTAAGAAAAAAACAATATCTTACAACCTGGGACTGAATGTCTGGAATCTTAAAAAAACGTAAAAATATATTGTTGGGATTGAGATAAATAGTGTTAATGTGGCCGCCTGAAAATACATTGATCAAATAAGCTTTAGAGTTGGTCCATTAAATCATTTCCATAATTGCGGGTCGCTTTCGAGTGACGTCTCAAATGTGACGTCAGGACATTTTGTATTTAAAAGTTAAAGACGCCCCCTTAATCGTTCATTTGGCCCAGCAGGTCATAACAATATGACAGATTTTAGCTAGAACCAATGAGACGTTAGCAGCTAACATCTAGCGAATCGCCACATAGTAACTTCCCAATTTTGGACCAATTAGGGTTTTTGTTGTTTACATATTCGACCAATCAGAGGAGAGAAGGTGGGTTCCTTTCTAGGAGCGCGAAAGGTGAAGCACTCCAAAGTCGAGAAAATGGCGAACATCGAGCGACTTTTCACGTAAAGTTTTAGTTCCGTGTGATTATTTTACTACGGCTTATGTTGTTTGTAAGATCTTTTCTCTAAGTTTTAACAAGAAAACTACACGTTGAACTTGGGACTCTGTAACGAAAGAAAATGTATCTAACGTCAAAGTTAGTTGTGTCTACGACGATGCTAGCTGGCTAACATGAAGCGTCAACATTTTTGTAAACATGCATTTTGCATTAAATGGCGGACATATTCGTTCATCGAATATTTTTAGTTGAGGCGTGACAATTCGCTGGGTGCAGTTTTTTTGCCTGTGACTCGATTTAATGGCCTGTCGTTGAAGAAAACATCTAGTCGCCGTTTGACGGAATGGCGTTACATAACCTAGTTTTTGTCGTCGACGTGGACTACGGAGATCAACAATCTAACGATGAGCTGGAAATCAGGAATCATCTCTTGAAACGTGCAATTTTGCACATTTTGCTACACTTCGGCTACAAGTGTGGTTTCGACAAAGTACGCTGGGGTTACAAATTTTTCCACTCCAAGACTGGCCGAGGTGCCAGCCACATAACGAGGGGCTCGGACTTCAAGGAGCTCCGCCACAAAACATTTGAGGATTTCATTGCGGAATTTGATGCTAAGTTTGACGGGAGAGAAAAACTTTCTGCTTCCCAGCATTGTAGACCGTCTACATCCGTGCAAAACGCCCTGAAAGAAATCCTTCTGGATTTCCAATGGGATCGACCAGACATCACCTCTCCCACCAAACTGTCTTTGAGGCCCAGGAAAACAAACAGAGCTGCACATTTACCAGAAGAGGATCATCTTACAAACCATGCAAAAAATGTGATGTTTATTGTGGCAAAGTGTCCGGGAAGCTGGACACAACTGCTGGACTACCTTTGCGTGAGGAACATTGATGTGCATGCGGATGTGTCGGAGCACATTCTAGCCAAAACTATTCAAGACATGCTGGTCCAGAGGCAGGTTGTCTTGCACTGGGTGGACACTACATCACATGAAAATGTAAGTAACGAACTTCAGTTTGCTTATGAGACTCGAGAGGGCAAGTAACAATTTAGGAAATGCATGGATGGAAATGTAACTTTAGCAGCCTGAGAATCACTTTGAAATCTAGTGAACATGTCATCCTTTTTTTCTTCATTCCAGGATGAGCGATGTGTGGACCATTTGGGCTTTGACAAGTTAGCCCAGGTTTTGGCACAGGGCTATGGCAGAATAATCCCCGCAGTCACACTGCTGAACCGCCACTGCATTGGGAAGACGGACCATATCATCGGGAGTGGGAGTTTCCCATTTCAGTCCAGTCTTGGATATCTGCTGTCTTCTGAAAGTCACCACCGCCTTGCATTTCCTGTCACGGAGGGCACTCTACGACTGGACACAGGTAAATGTTTTATGCCGCTATTTGAGGAATATTATACGGTGTTATTTTACCATTTGAAGAGGGAGGAAATGAAAGAAAGAAATGAAAAAAAATTGCAGTGACAAAGTTTGACCTGTTTATTCACTTCCATGTTTTTCCTTCTTTTTTCCCAGGTGACATTGCCCAGAGCTGTGTAGTGACTCTGGAGCCAGTTTCCTGCAGACAGGCGCTTCTTGCCCCGGGGGTGGAGGTGTGTCTAAAGGGTGTGCTGCAGAACTGGGATGTCTCGTCCCTGTGGCACACCTCCACTGAGTCATGGCTGCTTCAGTGGTCCAACACCAGTGGGCAAGAGGCTGCTTCCTTCCAGCGCACACTTACGGAGCTGTTCACTCATTCGCTGCACATGGTGAGCAGTAATTACTTAGGGCCTGCTTTACCTAAACTAAATTATTACTAAATTATTATTTTTTTCTGCTCCTCCTTCCTAGTTTGCTGAGGTGTGCCATAGCGGCCAGTCATCCTCAGCCGTATTCTTTCCTTTGTCCGAATTTTCTGCTCTGCTCACCGTCCTCCAGCCTGACATTAGTGAACAAAATTACAACACCGACATCATTTCCACCTCCAACACAGCTGAAAATTCTGCTGACCTTCCCGAAGTAGTCAGCAGTGTGCTGGGGGTCGTATATGACATGATGGAGCAAGACAATGACTGCACTGATGGTAAGGATTAGACTTTAACATGATTGAATGCGTTGAAAACAAGTGTTTGCGATTTCTGTTCCCCCTCAGAGCAGCCAAATGTTCCTTATGTGGTTCCGGAGTGGGCCCAGCAGGAACTAGGTCACTGCTCTACAGGAGTCGGATTGTTGGAGACTTGGTTTCCTCATTCAGATCAGTCTGGTGTCTCTTCTAATTTAATGGAGTCATTCAGGTAAAGCGAACAAAATATGTAACGTTTCTGTGACTTGAACCTTTTGCTGCATAACTTCCACTCTTTGTCAGGTTGCTTCATGCAGCGCCTGACCCAACAGAGGAAGAAGAGCTTCTCTTCCAATCAGAGCTGATCAGTGACCTGGCAGATCTGTACAAGTCATCAAAGGGTGCTGATAATAGGAGGGGCAAGAAACGTAAGAAAACCAAATCAATCCTGTTGATTGGGTTCACATGTAAGCTCAACAAAATGTGGATTTATCTTTTTTTTTTCTCTCTCTCTCTCTCTCCACAGGAGGCACGCAGCGTACGCCGGTGAAGCAGAAAATGAAGAGCATGAGTCGCTCATTGCAGATGCTCAACGTTGCACGGCTCAACGTGAAGGCCCAGAAGAACCAGGCTGACACAGAGACAGGCACGTCGGAGGGAAAAGCGGCGGAGAGACCGGCAAAGAGACGCACGAGCGACAAGAACAAATCCGACGGAGTTGACGTCATCGGTCAGTATACTTGTCAATACAGAGCACGGTCACGTCCGAATCTCCCGTTCCAAATCTCTTCCATTTGGGTAAAAGTCGTGGTTCTGAAAGGATTTGCACTAAATGCCTCTTTTGTTGTCTTTGGTGTAGGGGTTTAATAGGGGATTTACACCCAGCCTTACACCAAACAGTAAAAAATATGTCTCCAAATCAATACTTGTATATTAAACTGTGCTTCAGACCAGCAGTTATGTACCATGTAATCCTAATTCATGTCATGTATTTAACTCCCTTCTCAGTCTTCACCAGTAAAGCTGAGCTGCTGTCCCACGTGCAAACCATCTATGAGAAGAGCATTGCAGAGAAAGGCTCATCTCTCCTCGCTGGGGCTCAACAGCTTCTGACTGCTGTTAAAACCTTCCTTGTGTCAGAATCTGAGCTGCAGGTGAGTAGAGCATTTTTTCTTCACCATTTTTGACAATTGATGCAAGCTACATTTTTCTTAAGTTGTTCTTGCACATAATAAATTCCCGCCTTCCCTCTTGCAGGTCAAAAAGACCATTCAGTATTCCCAGCAGCACCTTCTCAAAAGCAGCAGATCCATCAGGCAGTCTTACGACTCTACTGCTGATGTGGAGGCCAAAATTCGAGAGTGAGTGCATCTACCTAGGCTATCACATTGTGGCCATTTAAGATGGATTAAAAAAAAATCCATAAAAGTTTGTCTCGAAATGCTTGTAATATATATGTGTCCACTAGGTGTCAGCTGCAGGCACTGCTCAGGTTGGAGTTATGCAGACTTTTCTCCATGGAGGAGGCTGATGCTTTGGATGCGGAACAAATGGCAGAGGAGGTAGAAAAAGCTCAGGCTACATACAGCTATGACGTGAAAGCTTTGCAACATGGCCCTTGATTTCCTAAACAAAAGTCATGGCTGCGATACAGAAAATAATCAAATTCTCTTGCATACTTGTCATATCAGTGTCAGTCCATTGATTGTGTTTACTCATATGAAAACTGTTTGTTCTTAAGGTAGCCGAAATGCTCAGAATTATATCCCTGACAAAAGACCCAGCGTGCCTGGCAATGTTTCTTCAAGATCAAATCCTACCTGAGTAAGTATCTCAAGAATCTTGTGATATTTTTTTCCTCTACATATGTCAACAATTCAGGGCTTTGAGAACACTCTTCTCTTAAAACGAGGTGGGTAATTTGATGTACAGTGGCGCCTTGACTTACAAGTTAGGTCTGTTCTGTGACCACCCTCATAACTCAGGTGAACATGCTTATTTCGTCCGTTGCTTAACTTCTGTAAGTTTCCTAAACACGCCGACTCTGTTTTGCTTTGTATGTTAGCATTAAGCTAGCAAGCTTTTGTCAGTTATGTATTTGATTACATACTTGATTAATTCCATGATTTTTAACAGAGCTCTCTCACTGCAGGTTCTTGACAGCCATCCCGAGGGTCCTTGCCGACATTTATAACAGTCTGGGCACCCAGCTCCCCGAGTCCTTGGTGGCCGTCCTTCCTGCTGACTTCTTTAGTGACGAGTCATTTGCCAAAGACAGCGTTTCTCCCTCGGCCTCCTCGCCTCGCCTCTCTTCACTCGGCACGCTTTCCAACTGTAGCGATCGCCTGCAGGACCTGCGTAATCGCTCTGCTAACAAGAGGAGGTCAGAAGAAGAAAAAAAATATTGTTTTTTTTTTTTCTACTTTAAACATTTTAAGGACTGCAATATTTAAGTTTTTCAAACATTTGTATATTTATTTTTCCTCAAGGAGCGGGATGCTGACTCGCCATCGCAGTATGGCTGAATCCTCTCAGAGTTTACGCCAGATAGAGATGCCTAAAACGACAACACGATCTGTAAGACCAACCGAGACAATCAATCATTAATGACTACTATATTATTTGTGTCTCTCAAACCGTCATGTGCAGCATCAGCTCTGTAGTATTTATTTATACCCTATTTTAACCTCCTTCTTTTTCTATTTCCATTAGTCCAAATCAAAAGTCTGTCTACTTCCGGAGAAGCCTGTTGCTGTACCACAACCTCAAAAGCAACAAACTCATGGTATTATTTTTCTTTATGATCCGGAGACGCTACTGTCTTTTGGAAGTTTTGAGGTCTTAACAAGAACTGGAAGTTGTCGAAATCCTCAAGGAATTCTGTTTTCTGATTTGTCCCAGAAGTGACAAAGGTGAGAAGGAACCTCTTCAATCAAGAGGTTGCGTCTCCATCAAAGAAGACCAAACTCTCCCGCAGCCAGTCTGTCTCTGCTGTGGACGGAATGAAACGCAAGCGATCGCACAAGTCTGATGGTAGAACCCTTCACCAAAACGCTCACCTTGAAACAATTATCATAGTTGGTTCTAATCAAACGAATCTTGTCATTTTTTCTTGTTTAGAGAGGCACACACTTCTAACAAACAAAGTGTGTGAGACACCTCACCACAAGCAGGTGTCCAGTCGGCTCCTTTATCGACAAAAAACGGGACGGTATGTAACATTAAGCTATTGACCTTATTTGGTTAGACACAAAATAAATGAGTAATTTGACTACTGCATTTATGTCATGTATAGAAGCTCCGGCGTAAGTGAGGATTGCATTGTAGAAGAGTCACCAGTGAAACCAGCAGAAGGTATGAAATTAATCATTTGTGTTCCATTGGTATTGCATTGGAGCTGATGAGAAATACAGTTTGAATGTTCCTGTGTCAGCAGAGGTCAGAAGGAGCCCAAGGTTGAAAGCCTTTGCCAGGAGACACTCAAACAGCTTTTATCCAAGTTCCCAACCTCGTTCCCGCAACTTGGAGAGGGCGTTCTCCGCCTCCCAGCTTCCACTCAGCGAAAGCAGGATCAGTGACGTTAACGTCAAAAAGGTTCGGTCCCCCATGAGGCTTCTTTTTGGAGCTGCCGAGTCGCCCGGTCCTCCTTCCACTTCTACGGCGTCAACCCGGACCAGTAGGGCTCGACTGTCTACTGACTCTAGTGTCTTTGAGGTGAGTAGTACCTTCACGTGCATGTCTTTTTTTTTTCGCTCCAAGTCCATGCCAGTAACCCGAAAAGCTTTTAGACATAAAAAAATATAGAAATTGCCATATTTCTCAGAGTACATGCAATTTTTCCCTCATATTCAACCCCCATGTAAGGGGGAATCGACTGATAACAGAACAATTTTCCACAAATCTGTGTTTGAATAACATTGATTTGAATACAAAATAAGTAATGTCATTTACAATGATTTTATATACCTCTAATTCGATGTAGTATGCATCTGTTTTAGAGTGTTTGCACAGAACACCACAAAAATACAAAGCCCGGGTAGACTTATAATCACATTTTTTGTAAAACTCACCTGAATTGATGTTAAAAAAAAAAAAAAAAATAGTTGAGGTTGACTTATAAGCGAGGTCGAATTGTACAACCAAATTTGTCAACATTAGTTTGTATTCTGTTGCTTTTTAAAGATTGTACACTTATTGTCCTCTATTGCGCATTTTCTATTAAAGTGTATTTATCTTTGTTGCTTTAAATTGGCCATGTTTCTTATAGAAGAGGATCTGCTTTGGTTTGACTAAGGAAATTAGCAATTTCCGCTACAATTAGGGCCATTTACATTTTATTTTTCCAAAATTTTCACTATTGTACAGGGCCCACTTCCAAAAAAAAAAAAGGGATCCCCAAAAAAAAAGTCACCTCACTTCTATCGTAACTGCAGGTCACACTGTAATAGGAAAATTGTTTTGTGAAAGGCTATGAATTCTAACATTGTACACTGATGTCTTACCCTATTTAGAGTCCCTACAAGACACCTGAAAAGACATGTGGAAAAAGCAGAGGAGCTGATTTGGAGAACACAACTCCAAGAACTCCTCGAACGCCGGGAACCCAAAAGACTCCATCTTCTTCGAGGCTGCGCAGTCTCCCTGGTGCAGATCGCCACATTGGACAACTTGGTATGGCCCTGAGGGGCAGTCCTTTCAGATCTCCTGCCACAAAAACCTCCGTGGCGGAGACGCCCACCAAGCAAAGTCCTCTGACGAGTCCACTGAAAGGAATTCTCAGAACTCCCGTTAAGACTTTAGAATCTGCGGCTTCTTCTGGGTCACATCCAATGTCAAGGACTCCTAGAAAGACAGTCACTTGGACGCCACCTCCTCTGGAAAAATGTTTTGCGGCAGACAATCCCATCACTTTCAAGATGCCCGAATCAGCTTCCATTGCATCTCGTAGTTCACCCAGATTCTTGAAGTCACCCAGCAAGTTCAACAGCCCGCTGAAAAGTCCAAGCAAGAGAACTGAGACTTTCAAGACACCTGAGAAGACCTGTCTCCCACCACGGACATTTTCTTGTCACGTTAACCTTCAAAGGCTTTCACCAAATGCAGCAAGTGACTGGAGACTGGTACCTGGAGAGGTGGTGCCCTTCCAATTTTCCCCACTTCGAAAAAACAGTCCCTTACACAACGCTACAAGATCTCACACTAGGACACCCAGCCCAGTTCACCAAATGGCTACCCGGTCCAGACGAACATCTGATAAAAGTCAAAAGACTCCCTCCCCTTGTAAGCAAACTTCAGTAGCTGCAGTTGTATTTCCAGAAACATCACACGCAAGTTCTGGTCAAGTAGCACGGACCACCCATAAGAATTTACGATCGCAGATGGACGGTGTTACTGCCATGTCAGTTCAAGGATCTGCTTCGATGCTGGAGAGCAACATGCAATCAACAGAAGAGGCCAAATCTGACAGTGTCCACACATCTCAAAGTGAGACCAGTTCTCATTCAGATTCTCAGCTATTGGACTCGTTACAGCACAACTCTGCCACAGACGACAGTAATGACATTGTGGATGCATCGGTGGTGAAGACGCAGTTTAGCGGCGGCCTCAAGATGAATATTAGCTTCTCCCGCAAGCCTTCGAAATCTAGCCAAGCCAAAGTCCAGGCACAAGGAACGCCCAGTCGCAGCTACGGTTTCCGACAGACACCCGATCGCCAGCAACGTGAGGCAGCTGCTCGTTTGGGCTACGACAAAGGATTCCCCAGGTTCTCGACCCCAAGACGTCCGAGCGCGCATCAGCAGCAGAAAAGCACGCCGGAATCCACTTCCTATCAAGTGGAAATGGAAATGCAAACGTCCGGGCTTCCGAAACTCAAATTCAAACGTGCGGACTCCATGAATGTCGACGATGAGGATGCTCCTCGGATGGGAGCTCAGAGTCCTCTGGTCTCCTTGAAACCTTCTCAGCTGGACAGCCCGTTGGCGTTAGTCCCCAGGTACAGAGATCCAGGTTGCGTCTCTCCGTCCGTCTGTGCCCACGCCACACCTGCAAAAGGAGGAGTGGTTCAGACCCACATCTGCCAGTCCTACACCCCGACACACCACCCCGCGGGAACCACGCCGCCCATGGCGATCGCGGACACTTTCCCCCTGTCCCCTTCCCCTCAGAGTGTCGGGAAGGTGACCCCGGAGAACCTGAACAGCTGGCCCCGCAGGAAACGAGCCCACGCCGCCGCAGTTGGCAAAGACCGCTGCCGGAAAGCTGAGCCGATAGAGGAGGCGGAGCTTGGGGTGAGCAGGTTGTCAGATGGGGAGGACCTCGATGAACTTGGCAGCAAAACAGCGGGCCAACTTTGGGCGTCCAAAAAAGAACGCTTGCCTCGAGGAGATGCATCTCCGCCGTGTCCCCGGGACAACTGGATGTCACTTCATCCTCACCAAGACGAAGAAGAAATGATGTGGTCAGCCGCGGGTGGAGACATCTCATCCAGTAAGCTGATGCTGAACCTGAACATATTCAATGTGACATCAAGCCCCAAGTTTTTATTTTGAAATACGTTCAATGTAACCCCATTAGTCACAACATAGTATAATGATCAATATCGTCTTTGTGTTTCTCCTTTAACAACCTACCAACTTTACACATTCACATCATTCGCTAATACCCACGCCACTCGGGCTTCGCCTTTTAAAAACATACATACTTAGTCACAGATGCCACAGTAGAACATTGGTGGTGACCCCCCAAGATGAACAAAATAATACCTACATCGAATGCAAATTCCTTGAAGAATTCATGACTAAAAATGAGATAAAATGTAATGTGATTTTGGAAAACAAGAAAAACGTTTTTTTTTTTAATTGTTGGTGACAAATCAGGGCCATTGAAGCCTTGGAAGAACATTTTGCAAGCGTTGGATTTGGGCATAAGCGCCATCTAGTGGTAGAATTCAGTAGTTACAATTTTTGTAGTTTGTCCCCTATCTTCTGAGAAAAATTGGGTCGCTTTATAGCAGTGATGGTATCCGTTAGATCTCAACAATAAATCACAATCAGTTAAATAAGGAGAAACATTCAGTCGTTTTTTGTTTTTTTTTTTCCCCCAGCTGTTGCCACACCTCCCGGCTCAGTGGCGAGGAAGCCGGTCACAGTCAGTGGGATTCTGGCCCTCACTCAGTCTCCATTGCTCTTCAAGGGAAAGCCCGCATCCACAAGCAGGAGAACACCTCGCTTGAAAAAAGGTCAGCCAAGTGTGAAGAATCAGTGTCATAATCCAGTAACCCACTTAAGTTTTGTGCAGATTAGCACACTCATTCCCAACTGCTTACCTTAACCAACGCTAACATCTGATTGTTGGACAGAGGTGACGTGTACACAACTTAATGGATATAAAAATTGTTCAAATGCTTTGCTGTGATATTTAAAACAAAAACGAAAGCAAGATCAGTTTTCTAAACCTCGTTCACTGCCATTGTCGGCTATAGACGTTTTTTTTTTTTTTTTTTAATTGTGATCACTAAAATTGCTCCATTGTGACGTGTTGCCTTTTTAGCAGTAGCTTGAAGAATTTGTGCTAACACTGGCTAATATTTGGAAAAGATGCATGTCATACTTTTTGGACCATAAACTGCAACTTTTTTGTGACTATTTGAGCCCTACAATTTATAGCCTAGTGCATCTTATCTACTCTATTTATTTATATATCCCTTCAATTTGTCAATTAATGGAATAACTTTAAAATAGAACTGAACAGGTGTGTGTAGTATTAAAAATTATTTATAAATTCAATATGATCTAGGTCAAAAGCTTGTGATGTGTGAATTTGAAATGTATGATCGTGTGTATGAATTATGTGCAACGGGTTTATATGTTCACTCAAATAATCAAGTAAACGAAGGGAGACAGAATAAGATGCTTAAACCGCAAAAATGGCAAAGCTCATATTTGATTTCAGTGCTAAAACCCAAACAGTGCGATTGTTGCAATTGTGCTTTGAACATTATTTTGATTCTCGCCCGTTTGGATTATTGCAGATGAGGGGTTCGCCGAGAGGGCGAGTGACACGGAAGCGGAGGCCCCGCCCTTCGGCCAGCCTGCCAAACGCTCGTGCAGCAGGAAGAGGCTGCTTCAATGACACGTCCACAGGTGAAACTCATCACACTTGTGCCTTTGTCCGTAAGATCTTTTGATGACACTTGTGAAGGACTTTTTGAAGGCAACACTTTGAACGTGTTGTGCATGAATTGCCCCCCTTTGTCCACTATTTCCTTTGAAGCGGTTCCTAACAGTTTCTGTTTTTATATGTGTAAATTTAAATATATTTATGTGCCGACTTTAGACTATTTTCTTGTATGGTTTTAACATTAGTTCTGAGCCTCACTTTGTGTGTCTTATAATAGAAGTTTATTTATATTTGTTGCTGCTTTTCAATCAACAAAACTTGATTTTAAATCAAAGGGAATGAGTGACTCTTTTTATCTGTCATGTAAATATTCTAGTGTTGTAAATAAATGCTGGTTTTCACAATGTTTGTCTATCATATGTTGTTTACTCCTATTCACCAGACTTTCTGACCTGACCCTAATAATGACAAGAATAATGATATCACAAACTATATCATGTTTTTCCCTCTAATTGCAGAGCGGTTTCAGTTACACAACAGCGCGTTTTAAAATCCCATCGCTAATAATGGACATTGGCCCGTGGGTGCGGATTCCTTGCCGAGTACATGCGACACAATCACGTTCCAGTCCCATTTTTTTATTATTCCTCTTATTTAATTACCCCTTGCAAATGGTTTAATCTCATTGCACCCACACAATCATGTTCATTTCCCTGTAGGAATACAATGTTGAACTTTGATCCACAGTGCCCACGGCTTGATAAGGAGCTCACGTCCTGAATGGGAAGGAGTGGCCTGCCTGGCATTACGAACACTCTTGTGACTAGGAGCACAAATCCACACATTTTAGTGCTGTATTTATTAACATGCCTGTAATACAATACAAATGCCTGATTTGTTACAAATCATTAACCTGATGTCATTAACCTATGTTTATACTATGACTAATACGCAGTTAGATTAATAAAAAAATAACTACATTTATATAATTTCACAAACGATAACAATAAAATGTGTTAGCGTATTTCAAAATGATCCGTCCAAATAAGGGCGCTGCAATTGCTAATCTTTTTTTTTTCGTCTAATTGAGCATGTGTATGTAAAGTTAAAAAGCCATTGTGTTTTCTTTAAATCGTTACTGTTATTATTAGAGTGAGTAAATCATTAATATTCATAAAATTTGTTGAATTTGAAGCGTCACTCATTTCTGCACCATTTGCATTTAATGCCCTTCACGATTCACACCACGTACTTCATTTGTCAAGTTAACGATGACTCGAAGACATTATTCCTGTGGCGCCTTTTCACAATAAAACAATTTTAATCATTCCCATCGTGAGCCTTCACACAATCACTTTTGATTGATGATTTTGATATATTGCTAATTTATTGAGTTCGATATCCAATTCCACACATGCCAGTCATTTTGTTACCGCCAGTAATCAACAAAAATTTAACCCTCGGCATGAGTATTTTATTTTGAAAGCTAACATCCGGTGTCGCTCTTATGCTTCGACAAGCAGCTTGACGTCCTCCCCGTTTTCTCTTGGGTTTTCGTTCCTTCACAGCTCTCCCTCCATCAGCACCATCGCTCACATCCACTTGCCCTTCTCTCTCTCCCTCCTCCGCCTGTGTGTGTTTACAACTCTAAAAATATATTTTCAAAATATTTGAAAGATGGCCAGCAGCTTCTCTAGGGTCCTGTCCTCCAAACGCACCGTCGGGATCCTCTCGGTGGTCGGCGGCTCTCTTACCGCCGGATTTTTACTGCACCGGCAGCACGTCAATGCAGGGACACCGGGGCGCAGGCTCTACCCCGCCAGGTAATTAAATAAATTAAAAAAAAACGTCTTTCCTTCTATGAAAACATGTTCTCTTTTAGCCTCTTTTACTTATTCTTGTCTTCTATTAAATCTTTTTTTTTCGTTTGTGCGTATACGTAAAAATGGCGCTAATAAGGCTGTAACTAATTAGCATTCCATGTTTAAGGCATATTTAAATACGTCATAATCTACATGTAAATATAAAATTCATATTTGAATCTAACTAAAAACTTTTTTTTTTTTTTTTTTAATGATTAATTTCTCCAAGGAATGCTATTCATAGCTCCCATAGACTAGTTATCTAAAATTAGCATAATTGAGATGATAGCTTACTGGATACGCCGTTCATATTGTGTGTGTGTGTGTGTATGTGTGTTTTTATGCTTATTTTTTAATGTGTAAGACGTTATTCCGAAATTTTTGAATTTATTTGTGCCACTTATTGCTGCCATTCATGTTATCTTGCTTTGAACATTTTTAACCCTGCTTATTCAATGCTAGTTCCATTAACTGTAGTCAACTATTTGTATGCAATTTATACTTGTTGCTACTTCCATTACCTGTATAGTCAAATATTATTTATTCTATCTATCTATCTATCTATCTATCTATCTATCTATCTATCTATCTATCTATCTATCTATCTATCTATCTATCTATCTATCTATCTATCTATCTATCTATCATTCTTGACGTTTTTAATCCAAATGCAGTAAAAAAAAAAACATTATTTTAAGCCACTGTTGCAGTATTAAACATTTTGCCTCAATACAGGAAAAAAAATGCACTTAATGATTTGCTTGTGAAGGTTTTTATTCATCCAGTTTGTTTTATTCTCGAAGCTTTCACAACTAATCAAAAATTGCACTTAAATAAATGTTTAAAAACTAATAAATTATCATGTTTGAACTCAAGTTAATTACAACCGATCTGTACTTACGCAGAATGTATCTATCCTAGTCATTGCTTGCATGTAGACATAATGTACGGCACATGTTTAGCGAAACGTTTTCACTGTCATGTGACCTTCTACTAACAGTATTGATAAACGTGTGCCTGTGTACGTGGCCCAAGGCACGTCTGCACGCATTACAAAGCCGCACGTATGAAGAGATTAGCCAAACATTATCTCTCAGCCAGATATAAAAGCCCGTCCTATAAGTAGGACACATAGACTCTTGCATCGAGTCATCGTTATGCACAAACTGAAAAGGTACAGCTTACAGTTTACTCTGCTTGCTGTGTGCTTGCTGTCGTTTATATGTCACTACGGGAGCCAAGGACGCCTGCAACCTAGAGACCAAACACTTTAGAAAAATCAGTTGCCTCGGGCAAATATTGGACACAAGAAACCAGAACCTTAATAAGAGCATAAAATCTACCTTCAATTAGCCTTTGAACAGAAAGAGTTGACTTCATGTTAGCGTAACCTTGCATAGATAAGCCCTGGCAAGGATGGCAACCGGTGGAATCCATTGATCTTTAAAGATTCATTTCTACTGAAATGAAAGTAATCTATTTAGAAAGAATCATGAAGTAGACAGCATCAGTTGTCTTTAGAAGCATCCATAAAATGGTGTGCAGGGTCCCCCAGGCCTCCAGTTGAATATTAAATGAACGACTGTATGGGCTCACCTTACCTTCTCAAAGTAAACACGGCGGTGGCATCGAGCACTAAGCCGCTCAATCCACGCTACTTTTGCATTTATTTATACTGTTTGATAACATAGCAGAATCAAGAATTTCTTGTGAGTATTCATCTGAATAAACTGATGCTTTAAAACACCGCCACAGTATCAAAAGACAGTCAATAATTGCCAAATCAACCCTCTTTTTTTTTTTAAACAAAAATGTGTTGTATGCAGCACCACAGTGTAAATATTGCATTTGTTTATGATTTAGTAGCAATAGCAAGTAGCAAAATCCACCTGTTTTGATTATCCTGGGGTGTTCATTTTGCCATTTGCTGTCGACCAATGAGCATTCACAACTCCGCCTCCAAGCATCACATGACAGCTGAGCAGTGATTGGTCATTATTCAAGCACTGAGCAACATGTCGTGTCATTTTTATTTGGCAGCAGATGTCAAAACAGGTGCATCTTGCTTCTAAATTCGTATTCCACAAAATGTTGTTCAGACTTCTGGTCCCACACGGAATGTTTTATTGTAAAGAAAATATTGCATGTGTTTTAATTTAAAGCTGATAACATAATAATGGAGACCCCAAAATTTTGATATTTGACATGAATAGCTGTCAATAGCAGTGAATGAGTTAATGAATGAGTGGATGTTGCACTGAGAAATTAAGTGATGCATTTATTTGATTTTATTTGAAATCTTTATTGATTTAAGGTGAGGTGTTTATGTGTTGATATGGATAAGGTACCCCAACACTTATTGTGTGGTGATTCTTTTTGAAGAACTACAGTGTAAAAAAATTGAGCTGTGTATTTATCTCATTCAATCCCAAAGACGTATTTATACGTCTTTACAGAATCCAGGCATTCAATCCCAGCTATGGATTGCCTGTTTTTTGTCTTCTTCAAAAATAAGGGCAAAGTGGGGTCTCTATATAGTTTTCTGTTTATCTTCATCTTATTCAATGCTTTGTAATACCCTTAAAAGAATATTTTTTTTCAAATGAAGAGCAAATTAATTGGAAAATGAAGTAACTTACTTCTGAATTGTGTTATAGGGAATCCCTTGCCAAATGTTGTACGCCTTTACAAATCATAAAAACGGATGATGTCACTGGCGAAAATTCATCTAGTTACACCTAGAGATACCGCAACAAATGTATAGCCAAAGTTTAATATGTCACAAACCTGGCTGAAACAATATTTCACAGTTGTAGAAGTAGGTAAACATGGCCACTGTCTTTTGTTTGCGCAGTGCGGAGTACCCCGACCTGCGCAAACACAACAACTGCATGGCCAGCCACCTGACGCCCGCCATCTACGCCAAGCTGTGCGATAAGGCTACGCCCAGCGGATACACGTTGGACCAGGCCATCCAGACGGGCGTGGATAACCCCGGGCACCCCTTCATCAAGACGGTCGGCATGGTTGCCGGAGACGAGGAGTCCTACGAGGTCCACCCTTTTTTGCCGTTTACTAAACGTGACATAAGCAGTGGAGCAAAGTAATCGAGTACTCTAAGTACTTTGAAAAAAAGCTGGCACTCACACATTTTTGGCTACTATTTTGTAATGCACATTACTGCCACCTACAGCGTGGGAGTAGAAAGTCACTAAATATTCATGGCAGGCAAAAATAATGTGATGCTTGGGGGGAAAAAAATGGAGATTAAATTCTGTCTATAATGCTTAATTGAATGTTGTTTTTAGGTGTTTGCAGACCTGCTGGACCCCGTCATCAAAGAGAGGCACAACGGCTACGATCCTAAAACCATGAAGCATCCCACCGATCTGGACTCCAGCAAGGTAACGCTCACCCTCAAAGAACATGACATCTTTGTATCGATTTATTTTAAGACACTTTATATTCTTGTTAATGTCTTGCTGAAAACATCCAACTGAATTTGAAGGCTGAATACGGAAGAGGAATATAGCCTTTTTTTTTCTTCACACGCTCTAATCCTCCTCCTGAAACCTGCACCGCACCTAGTTGCAGTTTTGCTATTCTCTAAATTCACAGTACTTGCGTTTCATTGTGCTCATTTCTTTTCACGATTGCCGTAAGATTGCACCTAAGGTGAAAATAATAAGAAAGTGGGAAATGGCATCAAGTTTGCAGGGTGAGTTGGAGCTAAGTTTAGCCCGGGTTGTTAGTGGAAGCTACAGAGTGTGTGTGTTGGATCATAGTCTGTAGTCTATGTGAACATCGTCAAGGTTTTCATCTTCCCGCCATTTCAGCTCCAGTCGGGCCACTTCGACGAGCGCTACGTGCTGTCGTCGCGAGTGAGGACGGGCCGCAGCATCCGGGGGCTGAGCCTGCCGCCCGCCTGCACCCGGGCGGAGCGCAGGGAGGTGGAGCGCGTGGTGGTGGACGCCCTGGCCGGTCTCAAGGGCGACCTGGCCGGGAGGTACTACAGCCTGACCCAGATGACCGAGCAGGAGCAGCAGCAACTCATCGACGTGAGCAAGAACCGGCATCAGATCGCTGCATTCTTGGCAGACTTTGGATGCGCACTCAAAAGAATTGATCGTTTTACCTCTGCCAATCGGAAATCACATGTTTGGAAGTTATCGATGAGGCGATCGATCAAGACCTTCCTGTATGCTGTTCCATCAGGACCACTTCCTGTTTGACAAGCCGGTGTCTCCGCTGCTGACGTGTGCCGGAATGGCTCGGGACTGGCCTGATGCCCGCGGGATTTGGTAAGTTATATCAAATGAGTTATTGTTTATGTATTTTTAAAAAATCCATTAGAAAATTAGCTAAATCGCAAAACATTTGGCACAAGTGACAAACTGCATGATGGGAGGCGTACAAGACGTTAGTACGATAGTTACGAACATTTTATCCTTGGTGTTTGATCAAGTTATGCAATAAATGTAAATTTCTCTAAATTATTTTTTGTTGACTTTATTACTTCACAGACTATTCTTAAAGCATTTTATAAAATTATTCTTTCATATCACGCTGTATAAGGTGAAATTGGTCGTACAATAACCTCCGCAGTGAAAACGGTAAGTTAACACAACACTAACTTTTGCCCATATCGCCCAACCCTAATATATATATATATATATATATATATATATATATATATATATATATATATATATATATATATATATATGAGAGAGAGAGAGAGAGATTTATAAGCATGTGGCCACTTGAGACTGCCTTATTTCCCGCCCCGTAATAATTCACTTGCGCTCCTTTCGCTTTCCATTCCAATGTGTTTTTCCTAAAGTACCAGTAGGTCATTTAAGGGCTTTGGGATGAGTGGGTTGGACGAATGTGATGTTTATGAAGGCCATCTAAGGGCAGCTCATGCACATTGGGCAGCATACATTTTTAAAAATGGTTTCCTCATGAGAAACAAAAAAAACACAACACAAGCTACCATATTTATCGACCAAGTCCACTATGTGATTTTGTTCAGGCACAACAACGACAAGACCTTCCTGATTTGGGTCAACGAGGAGGATCACACTCGGGTTATCTCCATGGAGAAAGGAGGCAACATGAAGCGAGTGTTTGAGAGGTTCTGCAGAGGCCTCAAGGAGGTTCGACTCAGACTGGCTTTGCTTTCAGTGTGTGAGTGTGTGTGTACGTGTATTGCGTGGGAGATGTTTGGACTAGAGGACAGAAATAGACAGAAGAGGAGGCGGCTGGAATTACCAGACGAGCAAAATATTCACTGGATCAGGGTTACCCTGTCAAATTAAGATAGGAAACCAGGATCGGGATTTTGAATTCAAGTAGGGCTTCCAGATTTAGTTTGGAAGCATTCACAAACATCTAAATGTTTCCGCCTGCAGGTGGAGCATCTGATCCAGGAGCGAGGCTGGGAGTTCATGTGGAACGAGAAACTGGGGTATATCCTCACCTGCCCCTCCAACCTGGGCACCGGACTACGGGCGGGGGTCCACGTCAAACTGCCCCTACTCAGCAAGGTAAGTATTTTTGAGTGATAGCATCTTCTGTAGGGCTTTTCCCATGTTTGCTACTGTCGTCGATCACCCCGCCAGGACCCTCGCTTCAGCAAGATCTTGGATAACCTGCGTCTGCAGAAGAGAGGGACGGGCGGCGTGGACACCGCCGCCGTGGGCGGAACCTTTGACATCTCCAACCTGGACCGTCTGGGACAGTCTGAGGTAGAACACAAAAGAATTTGAATGACATCGTAACGGGGGGCCCGTTACTACTGCATAGTATTGCATTTTGATTTGGACTGGTTATGACCTCACAGAACCTCCGTATTGCCGCTCACACACAGGTCCATCTGGTGCAGACGGTGGTGGACGGCGTCAACTACCTGGTGGAATGCGAGAAGAGACTGGAGAAAGGACAGGACATCAAGGTGCCCCCGCCCATCAAGCAGTTCAAGTAGACTAACCCGCCCCCCTCCCCTCCCCGCCCCCAACTCACACCTTACCTCTTGGGCACACACACGTTCACCAATACCACAACCTGTGCCGATAGATATATATAGAATATCTATGTCAGTGTTTCATTTAGTGCTCCATCATAGCTAATATAATCCTCACCCACCTACACGGTTATTATATCAGTAATCAACATAATTAATACTCCTGGTCCTGACACTCCAGAGCCACACAAATACTGCGCTGGGCTTCAGTGGTATTCACTTTAAGTCATAATTGGAGCCCCAAAAGTCCACAAGCAGCTTGCTATGATGAAAAATGGCCACCGCGACCTCTTGTCCCACTGAATCCCACCCGGTTTGGCTCTGCTCCCCCCCCCCACCTTTCTCAGAGCATGACCGCCCACCCACCCTCCCCGTCTTCATGCAAAATCATAACATGGTGCTCATGCTACTCATCACTTGAAGTTGTTTTGAATGTGACTCTCAAAATGTTAAAGCCGGTTGCTGTACTGTAAAACCGTTGAAGCAATATCATAGCAGCTCATTACTGAATGTGTCTTTTATTAAACAAATCATCTATTTAGCAGAAATGATGTCTCCTGATCGTGTCTTTCTTCACTTCACTGGGAAGACAGTAAATGACCCCAAAAATGTTCAAAACACTGCATAAAGGGTTAAAACTAAAACTACACTAGAATTTCACATTTTCTCTTTGTATCACTAGACTAAAAGTAGCATCAGTTTTCATCAACTAAAACTGGACAAATCATGAATTTAAAAAAAAGACTAGGCTCAGGCTTTCGGCCTACTTTAAATAGTTTTCCCAGTCGACTATTGTTTCCCCTTATGAGGGGCACAACATGTTATTGTCTGGATGTGGACAACAAGGCGCTCACTTGGTTTTTTTTTGTTTTTTTTTCGGAGGAGACGTGAAGCTTAACAACGGCCATGACATAAGCATCTTTCCCCTCCTCCTTGTTCCACATTATGATGGAGGAGCTGGTGGGTTGCCATGGCAACCGTTTCTGTGGGGCTCCGATGGGGGCAGGAAAGAAACATTGTTTAGAACCCGCTGAAGGTCACAGTGAGAGGATTTGAATACTGTTTGAGTCCTGTTTTAACGTTTGGCAGATTTTTTTTTAATTAGCATCTTTTCACTCTGGACTTTGAGAACTTCCTCAAGTGAAAAAAAAAACAAAAACGAAAATATTTAGCAATCTCATTCTTTTGTATGTCCTCGCAAGTTATTCCGAGAGCGCCCTCTGCTGGCTAGTCGCTGCACTTTCAACTCAGTCAAAAGTGGCACCTCACCCAGTCTTTATGATGAGAAAGTCACATGACGTACGTAACAGAAAGATGCGTCTCACCATCTTACATATTGGGATAGTTCATTCATTTCAGTAATTCGTTTCTAAACGTGAACCTCATACACGGGATAGTACAGAAAACTGTATCCTGTAATACTTATTAAACCTACCTTTTTAAAATAAAGTTTATGATTTCAATGTAATTACAAATGACTCAGCGTTGCCCTTTTGAGCTGTATTTCTCAGCGACGCTAAGCTAGGAGGGGCAAAGATGTAAACTCGTTCTACGTGTAGAAAACAACATATACATTTTTATTTGTGTATATGATTGTACTGTATAATACTATATTTGTTTTCTATATTCGATCAAATATGAAGCACCTTTTAATTCTCAAAATTTTACGTAGCAAAATAATTCAGTTTTTCCTTTCCAATACATTCTGTGTTGATGGCACAGGTTATCGAATTAGCAAGAAAATAAACCTAATACAAATCTGTTAAGAAATGAGCAACTTACGATTAATTTCAATGTCAGTGCATTGACTTTGATTGGCACGTTGTCCCTTCCAACATGGCCGCCACGTTGGCACATCAGGTATCCGCTAGCGGCTACCGGTAAAACGCATGCTAGTTGTAACGACTTCAGCATGTGGGGACGTAGTTTGACGCAGTCGCGCTCCGATTGGCCACCTCTCAATGAACTACCAGTGTGCTGCGCTCCGATAGGCTAATACGCTCGAGTGACAGCCGTTTTTGACAAATAGCGAGCTGCCACAATGTGATAAGGAGCGGTACCGAGGCCTTTTTCTAACATCTTCCCCGCCTCCTCCTCCTTTTTCTTTCGCCCCTCAGCGCGCAGCAAATCTCGTCTGAAAGAAACTCGACTTTTTTCACCTTCTCCGTTCTTTCACGGTGTCGTTTGCAAACCAATTTGGAGACGTTGAGCCGGCACCGAGTGCGATGCTGAGGCTGATTTTGCTGGTCGCGCTCGCCGGGCTCTCCCGAGCCAGCGACGTGCTCGAATTAACCGACGAAGACTTTGACAGCAGCATTGAGGACCTCGATCTCATCCTTGTGGAATTTTACGCGCCCTGGTAAGACATCGTAACGACGGATTGATTTTCGCAATGTGTAAGCGTAAATTGCTAATAAACAAAACAACCAGGCTAGCGTGATTGGATTTTAACCTCTTAAATAGCATGCAGGTGTGCGAAGTTTCCAATAACGTTATTGTTTAAACGCACATATTTATTGAAATAAGTTTTCACACTATTATCGTGCTGGAAAATGTGTGTTTTTATTGTCAAGTACGATAGCTAGCTCGTGATGGAGTGTTAGCATGCTAGCAAGTAGCAAGAGGCGAAATTGTAACTGCAATGAAACCACGAACGTCGATTCAAGGCTTGTTTAAAATTTACTAATTTTTAAAAAATCGTAATCCAGGTGACTGTGAAACGTCAAAAAGCATTTTTTCCACTTCCTTTATTGCACTTTAAAAGAATCGCACTAGGAAGTTGTAGGCGTTCCCGTTCACTGTTGTAACCCTCCGATTGGACCGCGAAGTTTGGGTGGCTGCCTCTGATTGGTTGATACAATTTGTGACGTTTTTCTATATTCCGTAACATGAAACGTTTTTAAAAGTGAAACAAAAGCGTGCTTTTCAAAGAAACAGCGCGCAGGAGCAGAAACTTTTTTTTTTCCCCAAAAAATGCTTTATACTGTGTTCTCAACAAGTCTTTTGAACATTTAGAACAAGTTATACTGCTGGTCTAACCCATAAATCAGCAAGTTTTGTCACTGACTCTTTAGGTGGTAAAACAATATATAAAGTATGTATTTTCGCATGATGCACACAAGGTCAATTACACAAGTATTACCCCTAGAGAGAATTTTAAAAGTTGCTATTTTAAAAGACAGAAAATAACAAAAGTGGGAGCTCTTGTGCCACGACTCAGGCGTTGAACCAGAAGGTCTCAGTTTAGAATTTGAAACTTATCGTCTATTCTGGTTCCTGTGAGGAACAAGGCACGACTCCACCCTAGTCAGTGCCTTAAGCCTTGTATTCTTTATCTTGCTGGCGGTCTTGTTTAGTTCAATAATATCTTGTTAGAGTTGTGAACATTCCCAAGCAAACACTTACCTCAGTCGTATTTACATAGCAAAACTCAAATTACGCAACACAATTGTGTATCTAATGTCTCTGTCCATTTCAGGTGTGGTCATTGTAAACGTCTCGCCCCCGAGTACGACGCAGCGGCCACGAGACTGAAAGGCATCGTCCCCCTTGCTAAGGTGCTTGACAGTGCAGTTGTCTGCTTTTAACTTGTTTTTGAACTCATCACCTGAACGCTTTTGATTTTTCTCGTCTAGGTTGACTGCACAGCTCACAGCAAGACCTGCAGCAAATATGGAGTCAACGGCTACCCCACGCTGAAGATCTTCAGAAAGGGAGAAGTCTCTGGGCCCTATGATGGCCCTCGATCGGCAGGTGCATTGGACTTTATGGCGCGATTTCTTGATTTGATGCTATTACGTTTGTCTTCTGGAAACCATATAACAGTGCAAAGCACACTGTAAATTGCAGGGAATGTAGAAAGAGAGTAGATGCTATCAACAGATGTTGTTTAGCTATGATAGTGTAACATCCAACATATATGCTCAAAGGTTAAGGAGCAAAGCTTTCTTTGGGTCTGTTAAAATGGTCATTCCTTGTTAATGTTGTTTAATGTTTTAATTTTCAAAATTTGGTTTTGTTAATGCATTTGAATTGTTGCTGAAGCTTGAGGCATTGCAAGGTGTAGTTCCTCTATCCAGAGCTAAGGGTACCAGAAGTAACATTATGATGGCTACTTCATAGAGATGCTTAACAATATCCCGGGCATGCCACATTTCTGATGTGACTGCATAATTCAAACCTCAAAGTACAAACTCTGAATTGTATTTAGTGATTCAATTTTGTTTCGCTAGTATCTAAGTTCAACTGGTGCTTTGTGAAGTGGTGTAAAGTTTTGAAGAAATAAATTGGTAATCTCAGCTCCCTAAACCTTTAAAAATGCATGCGATATCTTTAACCAGGACTTTTTTTTTTTGTCCTAGATGGGATTGTCACTTTCCTGAAGAAGCAGGCCGGCCCCGCCTCTGTGGAGATCACCACCGAGGAAGACTTCAAGAATTTCATCGCAGATAAAGATGCGAGTGTAGTGGGTGAGCCTGCGCATTTTCCTGAAACACTGCCAAAATGTATTCGTATTATTAGTATCGGTCGCTCTCTTTTGAGCAAAAAATGCTGTATTGGAATAGAAGGGTCTTACTTTAAAATGATGCGGATTTTGTGTGTCATATTCATAAGTGTCACTACTCTGGAATTGAGTAGTTGTACTGGTATTTGGTCTGGCAAATAGTTTCATGACTGGTTTTCAAAACAAAACAAGAAGAAGCAAGTAGCACGAAAGAGGAAGTAGACACTGTTACTGTAGTTTGCTATGTCACAGAAAACGACCGGTTGGGTGAGCTCTGTGCTCAAAGCTTTGTGTTGACGCTGCTTTACAACTTTTTACATCAAATCGTTCAAAAAATATTTTTAGCACGCCATAAAAACGACATGACCAACATTCAAATACATTTATCGGATTAGTCATAAATGAGAGGTTTTAATCCTACAAAGTGTCTAATTTGAACATTAACTCCACTTTAATAAAAGACACTGCAGACTATGATTTATGAAAATGTATTGCATACAAAATTTGAATTTAGTTTAAGCCTCTATTATTATAATCTCCCCCCCCTAAAGCTCGCCGCCATGAAAGTGAAGTTGGAAGCCATTTGACTCGTTTCCTTATTTGAATCGTCTTCCGCCAGGCTTCTTTGCCGACAACCAGAGCCCAGCGTACACGGAGTTCCAAAAGGCCGCCAACGACCTGAGGGAGAACTACCGCTTTGCCCACACCAGCGTGGAGGCGCTCCTCCAGAGCCAAGGCGTGGACGGAGAGTGAGTGCGCCTTCTGCTTTGCGAGTCATCGCAACAGGCAGTCCGACTAGAACTGGACTTTTGATTTGTTTTTCCAGGGGTGTCGTCCTGTTCCGCCCACCCAGACTCAGCAACAAATTTGAAGATAGCTCGGTCAAATTCAGTGAGGACACATTCACCAAGAACAAACTCAAGACATTCATCAAGGACAGTGTGTAAGTTTTTTTTTTTTTTTTTTTTTTTTTAAGTCATGCATAGGTATGGGACAAGATTATTATCTTATTTTTTGCGTTGACTGTACACAGGGGAATGCGATTTGCCCTGCAAGATAGTAAAATGTCACCCAATGTGGTGACAACTTGAAAATAAACCTTACAGACCTGAATTAAGGGCAGGTTCGCCTCTGTATGGTTGTATTTTGAAGTGACAATGACTAACTTGACTCGCAAGACTCTCGGTCTAGGAACCGCGAGTCAGCGCCACATTTTTCTGAAATAATGTTCAATTGCTAATGCAGGACGCTAAAAAAGGAATTAATTACGCTGACGATGTTTGTTGTAATTCGCATGTTGCTAGCGTTTAGCATAAATTAGCCGCTAACTAGCAGCGCTTGAGTGCTGGCGAGAGCAACCGGATTACCGTTGAAAGGCAGTTAAATAGACTATTACTCCATTAATGCTGACAGTCTGATGAGTTACCGTTTGTACTGATCACATTTGAACAAACCAGGCTGATTCAAAATGTGTGTTCTGTGATCATCGCTTTGGGTTATTGACCATTATATATGATCAAAGAATTGTCTAAAAGCTGTGTAAGCATAAATGTGGCAATTTGGTCTGTGTTTTATACTTTTTAGCACACAAAAAGAAAAACATATTTTTATTTGAATACCAAAATACTCAGTATTTGCAACCATATTTTTATTTGAAGACCAAAATACTCAGGAGTATTTTGCAGGAGTATAATTGCAGGAGTAGTTCAGGATGCCCTGATTACTTTGTGATGTTTTGCATTTGCCGTTGAAGAAAAAGATGGTAAAATGATTACATTTTTAAAAATATATGAATTTTTTTTAAAAAAATATATGAAACTTGAATTGATTGCTTTATGGGAGAAAATTAATAAAAAAACAAATATTTTTCATTAATAAACCACATTATTTCTCGGACCCCCGCGGTCAGGCCACGGACCCTCGGGAGTCCGCACACCTCACATTGAGAACCACTGCTCTAGCGTTTTCAGTGTCTGCAAACTGATCAGTTAACACCTGCCTCTCTCTCCCTTTCTCAGTTTTGGAATCTGCCCCCACATGACCGACGACAACAAAGACCAGCTGAGGGGGAAAGACCTGCTGGTGGCCTACTATGATGTGGATTATGACAAAAACCCCAAAGGCTCCAACTACTGGAGGAATAGGTAGAGGAATAGAAAAATTGGAATTGAGTTTTTGCCGCTTTGGTTTGCATTGTAAAACTCTAGCGCGCCTTTTGTGTTTCCAGGGTGATGAAGGTGGCAAAGAGCTTCTTGGACCAGGGTAAGAAGCTCAGTTTCGCCGTGGCTGACAAGCATGCGTTTGGCCATGACTTGTCCGAGTTTGGGCTGGAAAACAAGCTAGGAGAGCTCCCCCTGGTGGCCATGCGTACCACTAGCGGAGACAAATACGTCATGACCGAAGAGTTTACGTAAGTTAGGCGTCATCCGGAATCTTCTCGATTCCCCGCTGATGTTTTTTTCTCCTCTTGAACAGTCGTGACGGAAAAGCTCTTGAGAGCTTCTTACAGAACTACTTTGATGGCAACCTGAAGCGTTACCTCAAGTCTGAGCCCATCCCAGAGAAAAACGACGGACCCGTCAAGGTGACTTTTAATAACGCCACCGCTCGCGTTTACTCCCAACTTGATGGCATGTGACCAATACATGGCAATCTGTGATCAATTACAATTAATATTAACTCAGATTCATTTTTATTAGACAAGCAGTCAATGGGAATTATTTGTTTGTTTTTTTGGTTGCATAAATCACGTCAAAGTTCCGTTTTAAGTGACCTAGCAGTGAATTGACTTGGTCATACTTTTTTTTTTTTAACCCGTGTGACATTGTTACAAATTATGTAAATTCCCTTTTTTTGATATCATAAAAGAGTCAATTGTGGGGGGAAAAACACTAAGAAGCTGAAATTCCAGCAGATGATTAAAACATGTAAAATTTCAATATGCAGCGATTCTGACATTTCTCTGTAATTGCAGCTGGACCTGCGAGATTTTGTGTACAAAAATAATCATTGTCCAAAATTTGGACCATTATCATTACAATTTTCTTATTTGTGTTTTAATAGGATTTTTTACATTGATTTTCCTTAGATTTTTGCAACATTCCGTTGAACGGAGGTCAAACATGGTAAACAAAAAAATTCTTTGACTTGTTTTCCCTCAAGACAGTAGATGGCAGTAGAGACCACTTAATGGCTCCGTCTTAAAAAAATGTCATTTCACAGATTACAAAGACGGACGATTTTCAATTTTTTTCTGGGTTTTAATAAATTTAACCTACATATGTATGGCTGGAATTGATGCCACAGAACAATTTGAGTGGTTGAAGGAAAAAAAAAATCTTCTATAAATGCTTATTAATTAGAATGGCATAATTAGATAAATGGGGTTGTATATTATATGGTTCTAAAAAAAAGGTTAACCTATGTGCATTTTTAGGTTTTGGTCGCAGAGAACTTTGACTCCATCGTCAATGACGACAGCAAAGACGTGCTTATCGAGTTCTACGCGCCGTGGTGCGGTCACTGCAAGAGCCTGGAGCCCAAATACACTGAGCTCGGAGAGAAGGTGCCACGCGCAAGAATCCACCTCAAATTATATTTCATTTGTGATTTGGAAATTGACCCTCACTTGCCTCTATTAGCTCGCCAATGATCCCAACGTGGTCATCGCCAAGATGGACGCCACGGCTAACGACGTACCGTCCCCTTATGAAGTCAGCGGGTGAGTCTACAGCAAAATTTTCAAACACGAATGGAAACTGCTGCAGAAACAAGTGGGTTATGAAGTCATTCAAAATGATGAAAACATTGTTTCGTTTAGATTCCCAACAATCTACTTTTCACCAGCCGGAAGTAAGATGCAACCAAAGAAATATGAGGTAAGTCTGCCGCACCAAATCACCACTCCGGACTCAAGATCATGAAAAACCTACGAGTCAAATTCATTGAGCACTTGTGGTATATTTTTAATATGAACTCAGTGGTTGACAGCAATTTGTGACATTTTAGGGAGGCCGTGAGGTGAGCGACTTTGTCGCCTATCTGAAGAGGGAGGCAAAGAACCCTTTGGTGATGCAGGAGGAGCCCAAAAAGAAGAAGAAGAAGAGTGAGGAAAAAGTGGATCTATAAGAAAATATGAGATTTTTTTTTTTTTTCAAATTAGGGGAATCAACGGGAGAGAAGTAAATTATATTCCACTGTTTTAGTGAACTACAAAATGCTCTGAAGCCAAGTTGATTAGGCCCTCTGCCAATACTGTGGAAGAAGTGGAGCTGTTTGTTTTTAGACAAGGACCACTTTTTCAAATTTAATTTTTTTTGTTTTTGTTTTGTTAAAAAAAAAAAACATCTCGTCTATTCCGCACCTCCGGCTGATGATGCACTCGGGCCACGCAGCATTCGACATCACCTGCCGCTCTTTGTGTTTTACTTGTTGTCACATGGGAAGGTCGCTTGAGTGGTGAACGCCTTCTGTTTGGTTGTCTGTTTTTGTACATTTCAAAAGATTGTGAAATAAAAAGGCCCACAAAACCAAAAATGACTTGTGTGTACATGATGGGAGATGGAAAAAATGTGGTACAGGCTTCATACCCAATATCATTGGTTTACAAGATGTGAACTTACGTAATTTTTTTGGGAGATGGAAAAAATGTGGTACAGGCTTATTCATAACCAATATCATTAGTTTACAAGATTTGAACTTATGTACATAATTTTTAAAAGTCTACTAGATAAGTGACTTTACAGGGTGTGTGAAAATATTTAGCATGCAGCATTTCATTCAATCGGGATATGATTTGGACAAACAAGCCAGGCAGCAAGCTGATTGGGATAACCGCAGTTGGAGGTGTGGCTCAAAATATAGGTGGAGCCAAACACTTTGAGCCACGCCTCGAAATGTGCGCTGCCTTTTGACTATCAAAAATTCCTGACCCAAAAAGAACGGAATTAGTGAGTGGAATCATTTAGATTTTTCTTAGTCCGCGCTGCACTGATTTTTTTTAGAGCAATTAAAATCTCGCAAAACGCGTCTCATTGTAATTGGCTGAAAAATAACCAATCAGAAGAGTGTCACGTCACTGGTTCGTCACTCTCTGCTGCGCCTTGGAAAATTGAATGGGCAAGCGGATATAATCCCCACCCCGGATATCGTTCTTCTTCCCCGGGTATAAATCTTGCAGGGCCGTAGTTCGCTTTCTGGCCGTTCTGATTGCTTTTTCGTTGATGGTTAGGCTGCGCGAAAGAAGGATGAAGTTTATCTTGGCTGCCACGGTTATCGTGGGCTCCGTGTTTTTTCTCGCCTTCGCCAACGGTTCTGCGCCGGAGAAGAAAAAGGGCCCCAAAGTAACCGCTAAGGTGAGTTAATGAGAGACGACTAGAATGCTACAATAGTGCTAATTTAACGTAGCTAATGCTAATGATGCTAATGCGGCTAATGCTAACCGCTCGCTAAGCCACGTCATACTCAGTCCAGCTCGCTAGCTTGCCTTCGGCGTTCGAATCCGTTTGTTTAGCTGGTGTTATTTTTCACTGAGAAAAAATAATCATGCCCGCTGGCTAGATAGTGTGAGTTAACTTAATATTGCGTGAATGTTTGATAGTGTCAATTTGTTTTTTCCTACCTGACTAGCTTCTAGTAATGTAGCCATCATTTCTCTTTTGTTTAACTTTCAGAGATCTTTTCACATGAAGCTTAAAAATGCGTCCCCTCTCGCCCCATAATTGAAATTATGACAACATTTGGAATGCATAGAAGGGGGAAACTTAACCTGTGGTGTTCATAAAGGCGTTAGCTATACGTTAATATATGATGAAAAATGCCATGGATGGGCGAAGGAACATGACCAAAAAATGCGATTGTTAACCTTGATGAATTTTTGGCCACACACAGCGTGTCAAAGAGTGCAGGCATGTTTCTTGTGGCTCTGGAGGAATGTGGTAGCACTGGCACTCGATTAACATAATTGTCACCATTTTAATACTGGTGATTAAATACAGTGTTCATTTCTTTGTTCTAGGTGTACTTTGACATGAAAATCGGAGAGGAGGAAATCGGAAGAATCGTCATCGGGGTTTTCGGGAAGACCGTGCCCAAGACCGTTGACAACTTCGTGGCCTTGGCAACTGGAGAGGTAAAAGGGATACTTTTTTTTGTTATCAATTCGTTTGGTTATTTATTGTTATTATTATTTTGGTGGAAGGTTGGTTCTCGCACCGAGACTGATTCCTATTCAGAAATGTTTACCTCCTTTCAAATGACCAAAAAAAAAATCCTCGGTTTATTCAGTAAATAAAAATCAGATGTACTCAAGTGAAATGAAGCCGCAGACAAGCAATGTTGTTAATTAAATATTAATTAAACAAGACCCTCAATTATTTAATATGAGTAGTTTTGAATACAAAACACTAACATATGAGCAAATATTAATTAACAATTACACATAAAAAATACACATCTGAGAAAATTATAAACCTGCATAAGTGACTGTTTTGAAACATAAAGAAGAAAAAAATGAAAATGTAAAAGAAAACAATAAAAGACATGTTAACGGACAAACATGCAGTAAAGTGAAAATAAAACAATCATGAAAAACACTCATAATAAATATACAGAACACACAAAACTATATGTAATAAACAATTTTAAAAACCAGTTAATGGGCAAACATGCAGTAAAGGGAAAAAAAACAAATTTATTCATGAAAAAGCACTTATACAGAAAACACAAACTATATATAATGATCAATAAACTTACTATAGATGATAAAACACAAAGGAAAAAACATGATGAATAATGTAATTATAATAAAGAGAAACATTCTGTAAATCAAATAAATATATAAAAAAACAATGATTAAATGGGGGAGAGAGAAAAAGTAATTTAAATTGTTGCGGGTATTTGTTGGAACATAATCACTATAAACAAGGAAAACTAATAATATTGCTTGTAATTTTTTGCCATATTTTAATAGTATAAATGTTTTTTTTTTTTTTCTCACAGTTTACTGCGGGAATTCTTAATCCAACACTGTAGCGATGTTGTCCACACATCATGAATTTGTACGCGTTTAGGATCGCTCACCGTCTTTTTTTTGTGTTGTCGTCGCAGAAAGGCTTTGGCTACAAGGGCAGCAAATTCCATCGCGTCATCCAGAATTTCATGATCCAGGGAGGGGACTTCACCAAGGGAGACGGAACCGGAGGTAAGACGTCGCAGCTCTGAATTCGGTAAGGGTAGCGGCGCTGGATTGGGGCCAGCCGCTCAGCCGCGCCCCTTTTGAAATGCGCCAAGGCAAGAGCATTTACGGCGACCGCTTCGCCGACGAGAACTTCAAGCTGAAGCACCACGGCCCCGGCTGGCTCAGCATGGCCAACGCCGGCAAAGACACAAACGGCTCGCAGTTTTTCATCACCACCGTGACGACCGGCTGGCTGGACGGAAAACACGTCGTCTTTGGAAAAGTGCTGGAGGGAATGGTGAGATTTACGCACACAAAAAACACAAAATTTGGTCAAAGACAAACAGGTGTCGCTGAAATAGTTTATAGTGAATTTTTTTTTGTTTTTATTTGTTTTTAATTTTGTTTCATAGGGTCTGTTCAAAAGGATATTTTTATTGTTCATTTTTGGTAATGCACACGTCACTTCTAGCAATTTGTCAATCATAATTTGATTAAATAATTTGGTTTTAATTACCCAATTTGGGTGTTTTTGAACCTACACTTTAAAAAAAAAAAAGGTTTTAAAAATGCACATTTTACTGCAAAATATCAGCAACTTGGCTGCCAGAAAAGTTTTGTTAAATTACGCTAACGCATTTTCTACATTTACGGACAGAAACGGTATTGATACTGTTGATTTTACACTGTACATTTTGCAATTGTAAAAATTGACTCGTTATTACTTTTCCAGAGAATCATAAACAATTGTTTTTGAAACTTTGTGAGTTTGTAATTGTGAAAATTACATGTAGTGGAAAATCAATAGTATCAATACAATTTTTGACTGTAAATGTAGAAAATGTGTTACCGTAATTTAACTGTACTTTGCCGGTAATTTTTATTACATATAAAATATGTATTGTATTTATATATTAAAATAGAATGTATAATATATATACATTATTGTATTGTAACATATTAATATAATATAAATTTACTCATATAATATAAAATTAGCGTCAGATTCCTTTTTTTTTTTTTTTTTTTAAATAGTGCATCAAAGTTATGGTCCATTAAATAAAATTTACAAATGGCTATATCCACCGCAAGGGCCACCGGAAGATATCTTATTGTAAGGATAGTCAGAATTATATTTTTGTCATTAAACTGCTGTATAGTTAATATCTGAACACTGTGTAAGGAATTAAGACTTTGTAAAGTGGTTCTTGGGGAAAGAAAAAAAAAAAAGTCAATTTAAGCTGTTTTTCTGAAAGTGGCCTAAAACATAACCTGGAACTATGCATATAAAAAAAAATATATATATATATATATATAATATATATATATATAAAACTTTGGGATATCCGCTTCTTTTTCATTCAATGACGTCACCGTTGCGGTTTAGGATGTGGTGAAGAAAATCGAGGAAACCAAAACGGACGGCCGAGACAAGCCCCTGAAAGACGTGGTTATCTACGAATGCGGCGTGATCAAAGTGGACGAGCCCTTCGCCATCGCTAAGGAGTAATCACAAGTGCAGGTGGGAGGGGATTTCATCCTGCGGGCCGCCCGGCGTGGAACACTTCCAACGAGTGCCAATGACGGTCGCCTGGAAGCGCCGCGGGCACGCCATCAAGCATTCCAAGGTGCACTACTTCAAAGGTCAACCTTTTTTTTTGTAATTATTAAAAAAAAAAAAAAAAAAGGAACTCCTCGAAATAAAGCTTCCAGGTTTTGTTAAATTCTTGATTTGTTTTTCTTTCAATGTTTTTACTTTATTTGACTCAAGTTTGAAAAGTGCTCAGAAGTAGTAATTCCCTCAATGACCGCTAGGGGGAGACATTTTCTTTAAATAGCTTTCCTATGGCTGGCTTCAAATACAGCCACCAGGAGGCAACATTGAGCCATAATTTTGGAACTAATTTCACTCATCTTTCCGCACGCACTTGCCACATTAGCGTTGGAAGTTGTTATTTCAAATTCTCCACGCGAACAGCATTTTTCTTGAATGACATTTTTGGACGCCAAAGTGCTTCAATGTGATTGGTTGTCCCAATCAAAACAGGCGCTAGAGGGAGAAAACTTGATCATCTTTCAAGTGTTGGCCACACCTTCTGTTTATGTCTCATCTTCCTGACGCTTCCTTGAGGCGTGTTCCAACACACTCGTGGCAAACGAGTTGCAGCCCTGCCTTTGCGTGCTCCATTTGCCGCACATATTTATTAAGAAAAATATTAATAACTACTTTGCATAATGAGAGGCCCACTAAAGTAACTGTTTATTCAAGGTTTCTTACTATTTTTTTCTCATTCTCTAACTTCTTTCACAATTGGAAATTTTAGCATCAGTAAGTTGCTACATGTTCCAATTTGTTTATTCTTGATTTGAAAAGATGTACTCTTCTTGTCACTGTATTAAGTTTGTGAATACCTGGTTTAAAAGTTAAACAAAATACAGGCACAGCGGTTTATGAAGGAGTCACTAACACAATTTATCATAAGGTGGCTATATGGTGTAATTAATTTGCCCTTAATTTTGAAAGTAGTTCCAGTCACTTCATTAAATTAGGTTGGTGAAAACCTGCTCTAAGATTTAACAAAATAAAGGCAAACAACAGTATGTACTGTACAGTCATTATTATGATACAATTCAAGAAGTTGCTTCCTGTTCCAATTAATGTGCTCTTAATTTGAAAACAGTAGTGTTCCTGTCACGGCATTAATTAGGTTCGTGAATATCTGCTCTAAACTTAACAAAATAAAGACAAGCAATGGTTTTCAAAGGAGTCACTATAACACAATTTAACACATTGCTTCATGTTACAATTTATGCACAATTTGAAAGTAGTTTTGTACTTTTCTTTTAAAAGTTTACAAAATGAAGGCATTCTGTTATTTGCAAAGAGTCCTCACAATTCAACAGGTTGCTTCAAGTTCCAATTAATTTGCTCCTAATTAAAAAAAATTAAGAGTTCCTGTCACGTGACACCATTAAATTAGGTTTGTGAATCCGGTACATGATTTAAAACCTAACAAAATAAAGGCACATAACAGTTTGCAAAGTAGTTCCTATAACACAACAGGTTGGTTCAGGTTCCAATTAATTTGCTCTTAAATAGAAAATAACAGTACTGTTCCAGTCATGGCAGTAAATTAGGTAGTGAATACCTGCTCTAGGACATAACAAAATACAAACAATGATTTTCAAAGGTGTCTTAACACTCTTAATTTGAAAAGAAAAATTTACTGTTTCTGTCACGGCATTAAATTAATGTGAATACTTGCAGAATCTAACGTGTTTTCGCAAACCACTGTTTTGAGAAGTGCTGCTTTAAGGAATGACCTTGAACACAATCGGTGGAACAACACATGTAGACAGAAGTTAGACGCATATATATTCTTTATCCTCTGACAATTGACTAATATTACAGCCATTAGAATAGCTTAATGAACTTGTGACACTGACAAATCCAAAAAAAAGATCCGCTTCCTCGTCTTTGTGCCCTTTTGCCACTTACAAACTTTCTGTAAATCAGGGCTAAAGTGTACCAAAGCGCTGCCAGGAAGTGCGCTGCTGGTGTTTTGGCCAGATCCAGTCAGGCATCCAATGACTCATCAGGACGGGGACAAATATGGAAAGAATTCCCGGGAATCCTTAAAGCCCGTCTTGTTTGGACGGTTAGCGATCGGGAGGATTGTGCGGCCAAACCGTGTTGTTGTTCACCTAGCGGCCCGCGCAGCGCGGGCCGGACATATCTGACATAGTTGTGCACGCGAGCCTTTGTCACCGAGATTAAAGGAGAATCGCCGCAAACAAACAAGGACAGCGCATCCCGGCACGCCGACTCAACCTGTCATTTACACTTAGCTACGCAAATGCCTTTTTTTTTTTTTTGAATACACCACGGAAATGTACAACGGTTAGAAGGGCCGCGGCCATAAGGAAAATTCGATTGAGTTACACAAGATAAAAATAATCATCCGAGCAGAATGGAGTTGTGTAATTATCTCACTCCATCCCATTTACTTCTGGTACTTTGGTGAGTAATCAGCCATTGAAATACTGAAGTATTATACTCCATACAATAAAGTAATCACTTTAGATCCTGTAGTATGTAATAAAGTACTAAAATATTCAATTGCCTTAGGTAATGAAGTACTGAAGTACCGTATTTTCCGCACTATAAGGCTCACCGGATTATAAGGCGCTCCCTCAATGACATATTGCAAAACTTTTTCCATATATAAGGCGCACCTGATTATAAGGCGCACCATCGCCTTTTTAAAAAAATTAAGGCTTTTAGGTCTGCCCTATAGTGTGGGAAATACGGTAATTATTTACTCTATACATTGAAGTATTTTCGAAACTTCAGCATGAAATGAAGTAACAAAGTAATCAAATAATTTAGGCAATGAAGTAGTGAAGTAATAACATACTCTATACATTACAGTAATCACTTAGTTTCAGTACTTTAGCATGTAAAAAAGTACTAAAGAATTCAATTAACCTATATACACTCTCATGTGTGTTGTGTGTGTGTGTGTGTGTGTATGTATATATATATATATATATATATATATATATATATATATATATATATATATTTATATATAATTTGTGTGTGTGTGTATTTATATATGCCAGTATATATAAAAATAAAAAAGTACTTGGGATTGATTGTCCCGACAAACGACAAAAACTGCTTTCGGATTGAATGAATTTGCTGTAAAAACATTGGTCTACAAAATGTTATTTGATGACACGGCTTATTTTGATCATTTCTAGTCCGTTTTCATTTTCAGCATGAATATTTTGTAACGACTTAGAGCAGTTTGCTTAAAATGCGGTGCCAAGGAAGTACGTGTGAGATTTGTATGAAGCACCTCCTTTTGCCGTAATCGCATAATCGACACGATGGTGTTGCAAAAAATAAATAATTTCAAAAAGGGGCGTTTGGGTCCAGTCCACAAAGATAAGCAAAGACAAACAGTTCAGGGGGGAAACAAGAAAATATAAATATACAATACTCGGCGTGGGAAAGGTCAAACGTGGGAACTGGGCCTTGTTGCTTTGTCATTGACTTTGGGAGAGTGCGTCCGACTCCAAAGGGCCGGCCGGCCGGCAGTCGCAGCGCTCCGTCATTGTTCCCCCACTTCCTCCCTCTTGGCTTTTCGGCCTCCTTCGCCGCTCGCTCGCTCACGTTCTCCCTGGAAGGAGTGCCCCCCCCGCCCGCACCCCGGGCGCTTCCCACGATCAGGCCGGCCTTCCTGAGCGCGAGCGATGGCTAATTTCGCTTCGTTCCTGCCGGGCTCGGCCATTGTCTTGCGTGGGAACCGGCCGGGCTTTTCTCACACGCTCGTGCGGAGGTCGAGGTTGCAAGTTTCCAAGGAAAGGACGGAAACTTCGACCGCTTCCGATGGCAAAATGCACTTTTGCGCCAGATACGTTTCTCGGAAGACTACATAGTGTTGCATCTACAGTGCGAAGAAAAAGTCTGCACTCCCCTATATATATATATATATATATATATATATATATATATATATATATATATATATATATATATATATATATATATATGTATATATGTGTGTGCGTAATGGCTTGTGCTTCAATAATTGAATAACATGACTTGTCTTTTTTTTATTTTTGTCTTGTGTCATCTCATGAATAAGCCATCCACTGTCCTCTCTCACTAGATTGTTTTGAAATGGCCATCATGCAGAACACTGCACTTTGTCTCACTATTTTGCAGGGTTACATCATCCACTCCACTTTTTGTCCGACTGAGTTTAATAAACGGAATCCCAGTAGGATAACTACTTCATAAAAGTTATATGTTAATTGGAGTCAGCTCCTGCATGTCTTTTTTTTAATCCTTATAGATATATTTTTTAAATATAATAGAAGCTATCCTCGATTCATATGTGATTCATATCCCCTGTTCCCTAATCACACAAACAAGCACACACTCTTAAAACCTATCAATGTTTTGAATAAGAATATTTAGTTACACAGAGAAGATGAAGTGTGTTGAAAAGTGTATTTTAATTTGGAAAATTAGAACTGCATGTGGTACTGCAAAAAATAATACAACTTTTAAAAATCCTTGAAACAGATTTACACTGTTTTGTTGCGCTCTGGTGTGCTTTACAGTCACCTGGAAATATACTGCTCATTAAGACATTCCAACTTGTCCCACCTCATCAGTACAGCACTAATATTAGTTGTTCTTTGCAGAGTATAAAGAATACATGACTGAGTAGTTATATTGTTTATCGATATGTCTTCGTACCTCTCATGGAAAATGTAACTCCGCAATGTGGATACTATTTAGCGTTAGCATTATGCTAGCTAGTCAACACACTATATATATATATATATATATATATATATATATATATATATATATCTCCACACACACACACACTTAAATTTGTGTGGAACCTCTTTACTACTGTGGCAGTGTCGATACAGTTATTTTCTTTTTGACTTTTGAAAACAGCTTGTACTTTGTACTGTCTAAAATAGGCTTGTCACTTGTTTTCTGTGTATCTCGGGTCAGGAATGAATTTGGAAAAAGAGTTTTCAGTTTTTCGGCCCCCCACAGCATGGAATACTCTGCGGCTTCAACGGAAACTCTCTGAAGTTATTCCACTTGAAGTTTTCCATTTTTTCCTCGGGGACCGTAGGACTGTTGAACAATTCTTCAAAGAAAGGGTTTTACTGCTCGAGATGAAGATAAAACAAACTATGTTGTGTATTTCAAACAACCACATAATGTAGCTTCGCCTTCGGGAAGTTTGATTAGCTCAGTGCTAATCAAATGCGAGGATTGTGTTATGATGTATATGTAATTTGGATTGCACACATTTCGGACACCGCTAAAATACGCCCTGGGTCAAATTGACCCGGGAACATTCTTGCCGTTCTTTCCGAACAAACTTAATAGTTTTTTTAGGTCGGTTGGAACAAATTAGCAGCGTTTCCGTTCATTTTAATGCTGAAAGATGATTTGAGATACAAATATTTCTCTTTACAAGCTTAATCACTGAAAAATTAAATTCACATCCCATTGCACCACCGCATTAGCTTGATTAGTCGAGCGGGTAGCTAAAAGGTTAAATGCAGAGTGCTATTACTTGCGCCACCTCTGACTTTTATGGAAAGTTCAGCGAGGCCCTGCTGGAATTGGGACTCTTACATAAGCCAAAAGACAACGTGCTGAAGGGCGAGACCGTTTTGGAAGAAGCGACTCTGCTCTTACTCCTGCTTAATGAATGGGCAAGACGCTAACAGATTAGCTGCCCCGCTTCCTATACCAGGTGACCTCGGAGCATCACGTATTCAGACGCACATGAGCCCGGCGCTAACGACGAACGCGTCTCGTGTTTCCAACCATTGGAGAGCGACACCGCTCATTTGGAAAAAAAAGACAGATAGTGAGGACATCACGGGAGGGGGCCTTGTCCTCAGCGATATTTGATAGTCACCGGGAACATTGGTGTCCAATGTAGTGGACTTTGGGTCTCAGGAGGATGTACATTTTCTGGAACATTGTTTTAGGAACGAGCCACTGGATTAGCGCTTCTCAAATGGGGGTACAAGCGCCCTAGGGCTACATAAAGGCACATCAGGGGGTACATAAGGTTTTAACAGGGTGTCTTATGCTTTTTAATCTCGTAATCGGAACAGTACAGGTTTCTTTTCAAATTAAGAGCAAATGGATTGGAACACGAATCAAATTATGGCTAAAATGTGGCCTTATTATTATTTTTACTTTCAGACGTATACACTTTGTCATTAGCGATGCAATTTTCCAGGAGACGAGCTGAAAAATAAAAACATGGTCACAATTGATCTTCTGAAGTGCCTAAATAAAATACGCGGAGAGATACCACTACAACTACAGTTCCGGAGTTTAATCAGTTAGACATAAAGGGCATAGTTGAAGTAACCCTTTAAACGACCTAGACAGGCTAAGCAAAATACCACAATTCTTAGAGGCGTATATTCTTTATCCTCTGTCCTCAAATTCCAAATTGATTGTCGACAGCATCCGTCGGGCCTCTCTGTTTATTTTGTTCCCTCGTGCTTTGAGCCTGTCACAAGAAAACAATCATCCAATGTCACGTTAATGACTAAATCCAGCACGATTTGGGTCACCGGAGCAACTTTTCATGGCGTTCTTAGCGACCTGGGCCTCGCCGTTGATCGACTGGGAAAGCGGACAATAGAAACTTCAAACTCGATTTGTTTTCACATCACCTGACACCGTTCACGTGGGAATTTAAAGAGTAAGATGACACAGCTCACAACATTAGCTACGCTTGTGCCATTTAATGATATTCAATACCGCGGAACTTCAAAAGTCAATTTTGTAATTTAATATGTGATGTCTCCCTCACGTTTCGAAAGGAGTTCTACTTTAATTTATATTTCTTGACAGTGAAGCCTCCTATTTGCAGAAAATAAGGGTTTAGCATTCACATTGTTAGTGCTAGCTAGCTAGTTGTTTGGCTGTTACTGAATAATTTAAAAACGTTTTATTTGACGCTGTTTTTGTCACGCGGTTGAAATAAATGGCAAAATTAAAAGAATTACAAAGCAAACCACACAAGTTAAGATAATGTAAATCCTCCTAATGTAAATCCGTAGAATATGAAGGTGTTCCCTACTGTGTTCCCTCGCTATAACGCACTTCAACTTTTGCCGTCTCGCTGGTTTACTTTTTTTTTCTTTTCATTCATTTGAATTTTTAGAGTAATTAAATGAGAAAAATCCGTGAAAATGTTAATACCTGTCTGGGAAAATTATAAATTGTTTGACGAGGGGTTCTACGGCTTTGAAACATAATAAATGAAAAAATTAGGGGTAAATAAAAAAATACTGCCAATACAAATAAAATAAAGTACAGAAAATTGAAAAAAAACCAAAACAAAACCATATATACTATAGCTTAAAAATATACTTTAAATGAAAAAAACATACCGTATAGTTTTGAAATAAACACAAAATAAAATAATAATAATAAAATAAAAATAACTTATGCTCAATGAAATAGCATTTAAAAAAACATACTGTGTATAAAAAAGCTTATAATCAATGAAAACATGTATATATATATATATATATATATATATATATATATATATATATATATATATGTTTTTAAAAAAATGACTTATTGCAGGTATTTTTCTGAATGTAATATGTAATATATATATATATATATATATATATATATATATATATATATATATATATATATTTATATATATATATATATATATATATGTGTGTGTGTGTGTGTGTGTAATATAATTTGTGATATGCATATGTACTAATGCACTAATGCACTGTATCCCGTCTAATCTTAAATTTGTTGACATGCTTCTACGGGTGTTTTGTGAGCTGTTCCGTCCCAATCTCTGTAATAATCCCAAGCCCCCCCCCCCCCCCCCCCCCCCCCCCCCCACGCTTGCCGTCACCAGCCACCTCCATCAAGCAAGCAGCACAAGCATCACTAATGTGCCAGGATCAAGTAGCCGGGCCCGCTATCTTGTTACCGATCGTGTAATCTGTTTGGCCCAAGCATCCTTTTCCATTCCATATTACATAACTGCGCTGCTATGCCGGATTGTTGGGCCCCCTGGACAATTACGGAACGTCTCAAGATGAAAATCCTCTTGAGACCAACCCTCACCCATGATAACACATTTCCAAAGGGAAATGTGAAAGTTGCTAAACCAAAATAGACAAGCTAAGGTCTGCACTTGCAACTTTATCAACCGGGAAGCTAATCCTGGAACGCAAAGATTTAGGGTGTAAAAAAGCTGCAGAAATGTAGGTCAATCCCTCGGGGCAAAGTAAAGGAATACCCGCTGTACTGCGTAGCATGTTATAAAACACGTTGGAACGTCTGCACGCACACACAAAAACACACACATGGAATTTGATGAGCAAAATGAAGGCGCGTTTATGAAATTAGCGTGTTGGTAAAATCCTCTTTCCGCAGTCAATTTTGTCCACATGGCAACCCGGCGCGAGGCCGGTGATAAAGTGTTTAGCGACGTTGCACATTTTTGACGCATGCAGCGGCTGGCTATGTTGTCACAGGCCGCCCGAAGCCCGCCGCATTCATTAGATGGCGGCACGGTGTCCTATGACCTCGTATGCGTGTCGTTTCATGTACTTTGCAGCATGCGTGCCACTGAACCCGGTGGCAACGTCCGACAACCGCTAGCCCAAATAATGGCACCTTATCCAATGACGGCCCACGTGGTACATTCAAAAGTTACATGATACATATTGTTCAATGAATACCTTATTGACTGAGGCAATCAAATCTTATTTTAGTAAAGAAGTTAAACAGGAATATTTCAATCATAGCAATATAATAATATTTATATATAAAGTCTAAACACAGCATTCTGATTAACATTACATTTGCGGGATATGAAAAGAGCAAAATAATGATTTTCTTTCATCTCTGTTTTAGTTTTGTTTGTCTAAGGAAGTGGAGATTTTTTTTTTTTTTAAGGAAGTGGAGAATTTGCCACTTGCTGTCGATTAATAATGACATCACGGTCAAGGGTGATTCTGTTGTGTGAGTTGGGTCATGTGACATTCAAGCGGTGATGTCATTGGGGGAAAAAAATGATGGATTTTGCTACGTCATGGAAAATATTGTAAAAAAAAAAAACAACTTTTGAATGATGTCTTCCCTGTAAATCAGTGATAAATTCCAATTTGATTACCTTTAAATTGTACAATAAAATAAATGTAATATTTTTTTTAGTAAAAAAAAAAAGAACATTTTTAGACTATTTTTCACCAACTATTTTATTAGTACTTATTTTTAGAATAAAACATTTAACATTTTATGTTTTTTTTGTATTAAATACAAATAATGATTTAATTACACTGTAACTTAACTACACTAAATTACACTGAATTATAAATAAGCCAGCAAGAGATTTTTTTAAATTTATCATTAGAATTTCATCATTTTAAATATTTCTAACCTCCGCTCTTGAGAGTAATACTAACCCTTATTTACCAAACAAAATATTTAAAATATTTTGCATTTGCATTTTTGTATTTTCAAAATGTTAATTGTATTAAACACAACAATTGGGTATTGGGTACTTGTATGAATTATACTGAATTATAAGCACGTAATTCAATAAAATGATCATGATTTTTTTTTATTTTATGAAAATTTAATCACTCTAAACATTTCTAACAACCGCCCTTAAGAGTAGTCTCACTCTAAATATTTTAATAAAAAAAAAAAAACATTTTGATAAATAAAATGCTCTTGTGTTTTAATTCTAGTTAAAGTATTTACAGATGATACTATAGAGAATAAAACATATTTAACATTTTGTATATTATATAAAAATGTATTTTATAAAAATGTATTAAATACAAAGAGTTGGCTAATTAATGAATTATACAAAAGTAAAAATAATCCTACAGAATGATGTCATTTTAATATCAAAATGTCATCACTTTAAAACCTTCTAACGCCGGCACTTGAGAGGAATATAAACCCTTTCGATTATCAAATTACGTTTCGAAAATAAACGAGTAAAACTATAATGATATAATTAATATTTTTTTAAAAAACGTACATTTTTATAGGTTGAGTTTTTGAGCCTTTGTTTTTTTCTATGCTGTTTGGGGTTGGGAAGGGGCGGAGTCACCCACAATGCACCGCGGTGGCTCATCCATATAAAGCGCGACGTGTACATTAGTGCCAGGAGTTTGTTTGTGGCTACCGATCGCTTTACAGGAAGCTCTCCCGTTGACCACAACAAACCCAAAGTACAAAGCAGAACTCTTTGACGCTTCACATTTCGACTCGCCGGACGCTGAGCTTTTATGCCGAACTTTTTTGCTCCAAATAAAAGATTTTTTTGGAAAACCAAGGACCGTACAAAGCCGTCGTCGAGGCTGTCATGTTGAACGCGGACGAAAGGTAGGAAGTGACTCGATCTTATTATGCAAACAATTTTCACCAATTTTGTCCATTTTTTTTTCGCGATTGAGTTTTCCTTCCCCAAACTTCCCCCCGATACAAAACTTGATTGAAAAAAGATGAATTAATAAAAGAAACCCGAGACTGACGGCATAATGTTTGAAGACATGTCGTTACTTCCTCTTCATGTTGAGCACCTGGAATGTTCCATCATGTCCCCTTAAAGAGCGTTTCCTTCACGTACGTACTTTGTGTTTGATCTATGGCATTAGTTTCTCACAAACATTTGCTTTTGTTTAATACACAACTTTGATGGGATATTTTTGAAGAGTGGTGACGTTTAGGGTTAGCTTCTTGATCAGAATGCCCCAATTCCAATTGGCATCCCTAATAATGTTAGAAGACTAAAATAAAATAGCAAACGTCCCCACGTTATTCAATAATAAGACTGTCTAAACGTGAAACTAAAAAAAAAAATCTTAAAAGTGCAAATTCACATTTTTTAGTTACATCATTTACTGTACAAACTTGCACATCGTCACGTTCTATTACGTTGTGTGAAAAGGAATTGTGGCATGACTTCCTACTTGTAGCCTATTGGTTCTCAAATAGAAATACATGCAAGCGCTTGAAAAGAGGTATGTGAGAATTTCTCAATGCTTATGGAAGTATTACAAAATCTACTTTTGCGTTTTAATGTGACATGCTGTAAAACGATGCATAAATTGAATACACAGCATGGACTTGATGTGCAGTAAGTTTTTGCCACGAAACCAGTAATGGGGGTTCAAGAATGTATTTAAAGGGGTCTGAGATTTTTACAAGTTTTTTTTCTTTCTTTGTCAGCAAATCTTAATTAAATAAAGCGACAGGAACAGTTCATTTTTTTCAAATTAAAAGCAAATTAACTAGAACATGAAGCAATTTATGAGTAAATTGGTACAATAACTATTTTGGAAACTGCATTTTATATTTCCCAACAGACAATCTAATCTGAATTTTGGAGTTGCAAATATTCCAAGAGATATCACGATAAATGTATATTTCCAGCTACACACAGATTGGTGATGTTCTGAAAGTAAAACCTCAAGCGCAGATATTTAAAAATATATATATTTTTTATATATTGTATATGTATAATAATAAAACAAGTTGTAGTCTTGCTTACTTGTAAAGCACATTTGAAACAATAGCTGTAAAGTTTCAATGATTTAAAAAGAATTGACATTTAAATTTGATGGGTTTTAAATAAATGTGTGAAAAGACTATTGACAATGAAAAAATGGGCTTTATTTCCCCTTTTTTTAAGTTACCGCTTTCATGCGGTTGAAACAGCTGCCTAGCATCTTTAGCGCTCTGATCCCTTGGAGTTAGACTCTGTTAAAAAGAATCCCCCACTATTTGCTTGAAGTTGTTTGATGCAGATGTTTCCAGTTGTTGCTATTTTGTTTTTGTCGGATTGGAATCATGTAAAAATAAGTGATGATTTTACTCAGCGAAAACTCACAAAGGTTGTAGTCTGGTTTGCCACCTTTCTGTCCCTAATTTTTTGCTGTTATGTTACTAGGAGTGAAACAGATGTAGTCTACATGTGTTGCTTCACTATTTGTGTTAAAATACCAACACGATAGCAATGCTTGTTCTGCTTGTATTGCGTTTTGTCACCTTTCTGTCCTTAATTTTTTGCTGTTATGTTACGAGGAGTGAAACAGACATGTAGTCTACATGTGTTGCTTCACTATTTGTGTTCAAATACCAACACGATAGCAATGCTTGTTCTGCTTGTATTGCGTTTTGTCACCTTTCTGTCCCTAATTTTTTGCTGTTATGTTACTAGGAGTGAAACAGACATGTAGTCTACATGTGTTGCTTCACTATTTGTGTTCAAATACCAACACGATAGCAATGCTTGTTCTGCTTGTATTGCGTTATTTGTTAGTATTTAGCTAGTAGGCACGTGCAACATTTTATATTTTACACTCATGGGTGGTTGTTGCTTTCTACCATGAGCACAACAGACACGAAATATTGGTTTTCGGTTTGGTGGTGCCGCCATTCTTTTTGGCTTTTAAAACACGTGTAATTAGACACTTGAATGAATGTAGTTATTAATCGGCGCTACGCTTTTACATCTTTGTGCTTTGCATACAGGAGTTGATCTCAAGGTCAAGGTCAAAAAAATCTTTCGGAATGTGAGGCAGACGACCTCGTAGCCGCATTTCAGTGCGACGCGATACATTTTTCTTCACTTGTACTCTCGTCGGCGAAAGGGCAAATCAAGCGGCCAATATCTAGCCCGGTTACATAATAACCGCGCACCAGAGTTTTTTTTTCTCTTTTCCGTCAATGGACTCTGCGTACGTGTGTTCATTCACATTCAAAAGCACGCTCCTCAACTGTTAACTCCTCGCTTTTGTTTTCTGGAAGCTTCTGGATATGAGCAGCGGCATAGGCGGGGGGTGGAGGGCTCAGAATTTCCGTCACGTTAGCCAAACCGTCAAGCAGCAGGCCAGCTTCCATTTGATGTGTAGAAAGCAAAGTTCCCCATATTGTCAGCTGTTCCAAAGCAATTTAACCAGGGGTGTGCAAAGAATTCCTCCTAGAAAATGTATTACCAGACCCCTCCTCCCCGTTTTTTTTTTTTTTATTATTATTTGGAGGACATGACCTTTTATTTTTCATTTCATGAATTGCATTGTCTTGTCGCAGGATTGCTGCAGATATTTTGTTCATACAAGACATATTCTCTTCAAGTGTAATGTGCCTAAACTTGTGTGATTTTTTTTTTTTTTTTTTTGCTTCGTAACGGATGTCACCTAATCTTTATCTTCTACTTAAAAGCTATGCCAGGGCTGGGCGGCATGCCTCCCAATTATAATTGTTTTCACCCTTTTTCCCTCAGTCATTTTGGGTAATATTTTGATTTTTATGAAAGTAGTCAACCCAACATCCATCTACGACAGTTGTGTTGATTAAAAATAAATCATTTGCAAAGTGTTCATGTTCAGAAAACATAGTTCAACGCCTGGGGAAATTTTGACCCAACGTGGGCTTTTTTGATGTTTTTGATATGTGATTTCAAAAGAAAAGCATTATTCTTTCCAAACACATTTGGCATTGTGACACTTTTATCTTTTACCCCATCTTACTAGTTGGACTGATAGCTGAATGAAATCCTTTTGCATACCCTTTTTTTTTTGGGGGGGGGGGGGGGTACTTGGCATCTGCTTCTTCAATTTGATTCTTTCTTAAACTATAAAAAAAAACCATTTCAAACGTGACACTCAGTGGTGCACACGTCTTTTATCCGCGTTCTCAGCCTTTGTTTTTATTCTGCTTGCCAGCACCGGTTTATTGTTGCATCCCAGGTTGTTTTTCGACACACCCTGCGACGTTACACGCACTGTTTACTTTCTCGATGTGTCGAGTCTGCCTTGAGACTAGACTGAAACCTAAAACAGTCAAGCTGAACACAAGAACATCCACTTTTGGGCGGGGCCAGCCACGCACAGCTTCTACTTTTAGCCCGGCTTTGAAAGTCCCGTTCGCCCGCGCTGCCAGCTTGTCAAGCTCCAGTTTGGCCGCACAAAGTGTCTAGTTCAACAGCTAGGACTGCGATGCAAGATTTGCTTCAGTTGGGCACAGCAAGTCCAAAGTTTCCTTGTTATTCGGGCCGCTTCGGGTGTTTGATTTGCGTTCAGGGTTCGGATTGGCGTGATCCTGTTCCAAGATCCACCTCAGCGTGCAGCCCTGCCAAACTTGCACAAGTGCACTTGGCAAACATTGACAGTTGATTTTTAAGTGACTGGCCTTGACATTGCTCCAAGAAAAAACAAAAAAACTTTTGAAGGATTCCTTGAATTCACAAACAGGTACACGTAGGCATCCCTGCGCAAATGTTTTGGTTTTTTTAAGCCTGTTTTCTGCGACACAATTGGCCCTCAGCTGCTGTAGCTTCCGCCTTCGTCTTGTTTGCAATCACACTCATGCCACAAATAAGGCTAGCGCACCCTGGCTATGGCTAACGGAAGCGAGCCGGTTGTTGGTAAATGACAGGAGTTGTATAGTCGGGTTAGCGTGCTTAATCAACATAAATGAAAATTATAAATATGAGCTTACGTTGTCATTCACTACGTCACCGTAACGAGCCGAATGACGCACAGAGAACCTAAAACAGGAAACTGAAATGCAACGCGACCCGACAAATTAAAAGCATGCATTTCAAAATAAGATAACAAACGTCACGAACTCTTAACGCTTGAAGAATTAACATAATTATTAACTAATATTACTTAGTTATTTGATGAATACAGTACTGTATAATGTACTTTTTTGCTTTTTTCAATTTTTTTCCATTTTTGCGCATTTTTAAATTTTTATTTTGAAATATTTTTAATTTTTCCTGGAAAAACCCGCGAAGTACTGAGATCGCAAAGTAGGAGGGATCACTGTATAGTGTTTTTTTTTTTTTTTTTTTTTTTTAATAAAAAAGTCTTCAATGTCCACCTCAGGCTCGCTCCCACATTCACAGCGAGTGAACTAGTATTTGATATGCGCCATACAAATAAAGATACCTTGCTTAAATCTGTGAGCACATGTTTTTGCTGAGATTTTACCCTCTGAAGTTTGACTGTTGGCCTTTTTGTTGTCCAACTCATCTCCTTGACGCCAGAACAAATGTCCCGCTGTCCTCACTTTGTAACGGCTAAATTAACTTCAAAGGGGCCATCCTTGCTTTTATCCTTCTTCGCTTTCTAACCTGTGCTGAACTTTCGTTTGGCTTCTACTGTACACAGTTATTCCCAAGTGAGCCTTTGTGCTGTTCGCTTTTTCCGGTCTTCTCTTGGGATGTTTTTTTCCCCGTGTGTCTCTTGGCCGTCCTCCAAACAGCTCAACGTTTATTATTGTTTTTGAACTCATCCAATTCTTGTCCGAGTGACGCCAGGAAGGGCAGTGTTCCACTGTCACTTTTGCACACCCCTGTCACACTTCCCACCATCTTGAAATGTAAAAAAAAAAAAAAATACTGTGACCTTCCAAACATAACCCATATTCTGTTTTTAGGATGACCTCGTCACTGTTTGGCGGACTGGCATGGCCGGTTGAAATGTCACAGTGTTGCCTTTCACAACAAGCTGGCACTTCAATCAGGTTAAGGCAAGGAAAGGGGAAAAAAACAAAAAAAAAACAAGCCGCTCTTGTTAGGCATGCGTCGTCTTTATCGCTTCCTCCATCTGTGTCCTGCCCGTCTCTCCTCCCCATGATTTTTATCTGATTAGCTTCTCTAGTTATGCGGAACCGTTCATCGCCATCTCCACTGTTTCCACCTCCGCTTGTGCGAGCTCTTGAAAAACAGGATTACACTGTCCAACACCTAAGTTCCACTTAGTAGGCCCAAGTGTTCATCAAAAACAATGCAAACAATGTTTGATTTGTAAAAGTACCGTATTTTCCACGCTATAAGGCCCACATAAAAGCCTTATGATTTCTAAAAAAAAGCTGATGGTGCGCCTTATAATCAGGTGCGCCTTATATATGGATCAATGTTGAGATTGGAATTCGTAATGGGGAATGAAGTGATAAAGTAAGCTTTACCTGTTTACAGTTGAACAAGTTTGCTCATATTAACATTGAGTTATGCTATCGAGAGCTTAAAGATTTTTTTTGTTATTATTGTTATTACTTTGAATATTACTATATCGTGATTGAAAAAGTTTCAAAATATGTCATTAATTGAGGGTGCGCCTTATCAGGTGCACCTTATATAGGGAAAAAGTTTTAAAATGTGCCATTCATTGGGGGTGCGCCTTATAGTGCGGAAAATACGGTGGTCATTGTTGTAAACCGCTGTAACGTGATCATCAACAGAATGTATGACTTGAAGCGGCTCTTCTCAGATGGAAGTCCGTTTTCCCGCAGCTGGCACACTTGACCTGAATCTGAGCGTCTCAGGTCGCCATCGGTGACTTGTCAGGTCACCTGGGACGAACTTACCGCACAGAAAAACAAATGTTCAGCCGTGTCAACATTCTCCGGGAAACTTATCTGTCAGGCAGCTGACGGCCTCGCGTTTCAGTAGTTTGCTCACATGCAAGACCCAGTTGGCCCGAACATGTCCATCTCATGTCTCTCGAAGACGCGTGTTTGCAAAAAAGCCCGGCGGGCTATTTGCAGAGGTGTCATCTCGTCATGTGCTTGGCCTCACTAAAGGCAGTCGCCAATCATTGCAATACGCGCGCTGTCGGAAACAACAATGGCTGCCTGCTGACATTCATGCACGAGTACCCTAGTGAAATGTATGAGAATTTATAAAGGATTTGGCTGACTCGACCTGAATTGCAAGTTCAGCCCGGTATTTGTATTTTTTTTTTTTCTGGCATTGTGTCAACAACAAAACAGGACTTTTTGTCCCATACACACTGCACTTGGCTACCCGCAGTCACTGACGCTCGCTGTTTTGGAAATAGCGGGAGAATGCTAGTTGCAAAGCTAACTTGCTAGTGCTTACTTCTCGATTGAAATAAATTAGATTTTTTTTTTAGCACCGAAAGAAAGTGTTAGCTAACAGTGTGACACACTAAGTAAGAGAAGCTTAAGAACCCAGGCTAAGTGCCTTGCTCCCTGTGTGGAGTTTGCATCTTCTCCCCGAGCCCGTGTGGGTTCTCTCCAGGCACTCCGGCCTCTCACACACTCCAAAAAAACATGCATGGCAGGCGTATTAGACAGAATAAATTCTCCCTAGGTGTGATTGGCAACGTGAATGGTTGTTCGTCTCGGTGTGCCCAGCGATTGGCTGGCAACCAGTTTCGGGTGTCCCCCGCCTACTGCCTGAAGTCAGCTGGGATAGGCACCAGCAAGCCTTGCGACCCTTGAAATGATAAGCGGCTCTAGAAAATAGATGGATGAAAGAGTTTAGCAATTACTTCATGTTCCAATTCATTTTCTCTTAGTTTGAAAAGATACATTGATGATTCATTACATAGAATTAAAAGGTATTTAACATTGCATTAAATGTGCCATTACGTGCAGAAACCATGTTAAAAAAGCTCATGACACACCACCACATTTGGCCTTTAGTCAAATTCTTAACTTTGGTGACATTTTCTTTACATTGTTGTGAATTTGTTTTTCCATTTCTCCTTATCTTGCTGCCCCTCCTATTTTTTTGGTTGACATCGTGGAACGTAATATTCCAATAAAGACTGTGAAGAAAGCAAGATATTGTATCAGTCATTTCAAGTTGGGTTTTTCATACGCGTCGGGAAAAAGGAAACTCAAATGTAGCACGTTTCCCTTTGAAAGTGACTCGGCAGCATCTACTCGTGTTCTATGTGTGAGTGCAGTTCCTGGTTAGCGGGCTCGCGGCTGCCCGGCTCCATTCCTCGGCCACCGGGGCCTCAGTGGTGCTCCTGATGCCCCTCACCCACAGCTGAAGATCCCGGGTGGGCGAGGGACGGTCAGGGATCACTCTCTCGGCGTGCTACTACACAAGGTCAGCATGTGCGCGCTCACACACACACACACACACTCGCAACATGAGAAGAAAAATGCATGGATGTATATTGCATGACAGAATTCCATTATGGACATTGCGTCGTATGCATTCAACCGTTCTCTTTTCATCTGTGTTCAATTTAGCGCCTCGGTTAAATAATTATGATGAAATTATTCAAGATGAATACAAACCGTTTGGGGCAAAACCAAATACGCGCCGCAGTGCGTGTGAACACGCGTGTCTCGTTGCGCCCCCAACATGTGACTGCGCCCGGGGATTAGCGATAGTGGGATCAGACAGATAAGACTCATTGGCCTCCCCCTGGAGCTTATTGGCTTCATCAAATGTGAAATATGAAAGTGAGCCTGTCAACTTAAAAGACAAAAAAAAAAAAGAATCACCAGGCCAGGGAATGATACAGCCTTCCGGGGAAAATCAGTTTGCACTTTGCTTTGTATATTTTCCCAATAACTCAAGACTGATTATATACTGTTGTCCCCTTGTGAACTTAGGTGCTAAACAAAACATCCCTTTTTTTTTCCCAATGGCATATTTTATTCAGGGGAGAGGTTAGGTAACATCTTCAGTTTTATTTCTGGCTCGTCTGCAGGAAAATTGTCATTAACTCAATCAATCCCAAAAAATTATAACAAACTAAAGGTAAACAACTTTTGTGGCAAGGACTTACTAAACCACAATAAGGTGCTTCTTCATCTTCCACTTAATTTGCTCTTAATTTGAAAGAAAACACAAAAAGGAACATAAACCCTTTCATTTATGTTCTATGTGGCGTCAACTAGTCCTAACAATGCACTGTTAAAAATATCCATTCATTCATCTATATTCCATAAATCTGTTGACGCTAAACATGAAGATGGCGTTGCTCGACCTGCGGCTTATAGTCCGCTTCTATACCGGTGCGCCTTATAGTCGCAAAAAATCCGGTGGTTTTCGTGCTGGGGGTCCCCTGACAGAATCTTATCCGTTGCGCATACAGGATGAGAAGTTGACCGTGACGCAAGCAACAGAGGTAAACGGGAACCCCTCACTGCTGCGCTTCCACTACCAGCTGAGCGAGCGCCGCTCGGCCTTCTGGGATACGGCCCTGTCAGAGGATAGCCTCTTTCTGGAGATTCCCGCGGGGCCTCTGGTCGAGGGAAGCAAAGAAGGGTTAGTGTTCCATTTGACCTCTAATTTGTTTTTTATGATCGAAGGCAGTGTGAGTAACGTTACAGTGGCTTACGATAATATAGTTTAATGTACATTATGGCGCTGCTTAGAGAGCAAATTATTATATTTTGGAGGTGGTACTTTGTGTAAAAGGTTTGTGAACCACCAATATGGTAAAGAGCACTCATCTCTATCTTGTGCTGGACGCAGCAACTGCAGTGCCGGTTGGCCAATCAGACGCCAGCTGCGCCACTTAACACTGCAATATTATGTAAAGCGCTAGCAGCTCTTATGTAAAAGGAGCAAGACTGCGTCATCGGCACCTTACGTCGTCCACTGACCGACTGTGTGACGTCCTCAGGCTTACCGCTCTGCTGGAGTTTGCCGAGGAGAAGCTGAAGGTGAACTCGGTCTTCCTGTGGTTCTGCAAAAACAGAGAGGATCGACGTAAGACTTTTAATGTATTATCTTGTGCTACTCCTGCGGTAGTACGTCAATGTCGGAACAGCAACCAACGAGGCAACTGTTTTGCTAACTTATTCAAATACCACCCAACCAAACATTTAATGTAGAGTAAAAAAAAAAAAAAAAAGCCTGGTGGCAGGGCTGCACCATTATGACCAAAATAATCATCGCAATTACTATGGTCAATATAGAAATCACGATTATTCATCATGTTTGGTCAAACGTCTATTTATTGCCCTTTTTTATACAAGCAGTATATAAACAAGACTTCAAAGCTTGATACTTATGTTTAATAATAATAATAATAATAATAATAATAATTTAAAATAAATGGCACACAGGGCAATACAGCTAACTTACTCGCTGAGTGCAAACCAATGCAAAAAATGAAGCCTACTTAGAACCAAGCACGTGAATTACTTTTGAGCACATTTTAATCAATTAGTCGTCAAAATGTCACTTTGGGTCATTTCAAACTGAATTTATTACAATTTTGAGCCTCAATTGACCTCTTACGCTGTAGATATTAGGAATCAGGTGGGAAACTCAACGCCATTTCACACTAGTAAATAATATATTAGGTTGAAAAAAGCAGAGGCTTTTGTCATGCAAACATGTAGGAAACAGCGCCTACTGGTGGTAGGATGACAAAGTGCTTGATTTGACGTGTAGTAGCCGGCTTTTTAAATGTTGATATCATTGAGGAGCAGCTTAATCAATCGTGGATGCTAATATAATTTGATTGTGAAATATATAAATAAATAGATGCCTATTAATGCATTCGAACAAAAGACATTTTCACAAAAACATGCGACGTTTTAAATAAGGAAACTTGTATTTTCGTTATTTTATTTATCTTTGGGTGACCACGACTTTGCTGATTTGTGAATCTTGAAAGACGAGTAATTGACGCCTGTTGAAATAGGTTTAAAAAAAAAAAGAAAAAAAACTCCCCCTCCCTCCCAAAACAAAATCATATGTAAATTTTCAGGTATAGCTCTAACCCCAGCCACAGGTATGCAGGCGCTGACATGCCTGAACCCATCCCCCGACTAACACCCGCCACCTGTGCCTCACATGATTCAAGCAGACCCACTCAAGGTGTTCTTGTCGCCCCCCCTCCCCCCTCTGCACCACTAGTGACCATCATCAAGACGTTCCACTACATGGGCTTCGAGATGGTGAAGCCGGGGGACCCCTCGGTTCCGACCCGGCCCGACTTGGCCTTCATGCTTTACTCTCTGGACATCGGCAGCAGTTCGGATGAGGAGTGAGCCCACGTAGCCCCGCCCACCCCACCCTTTTTTTTCCTACCCCCCCTTACCTTTTCTGCTTGCCTTTGGGATTGAGGGCCTTTTTTTCCTATGTCCCTTTAAGACTCCAAGCCAAGTCGCTTGAAACTAATTTGTCACATGCAAGCTTTTTCCTACCCTCCTTTCCCGCTTTTTTTTTTTTTTTGGTCCCCAACGACGACAAATCACGTTGGGAACGAGATGGCTTTTTGAACATTTTTGTACAGACCCTGAAGTTGTTTTACGAGAGGTTCAACTAACGGCAGGTCCCAATCAAAGTCTCGCTTCACATTTATGTTCGATTCCATAATGTGGAAATGTCCAAATGGGTCATTACGCGTCATTGGTTGGTCAAGGTCCACAGCAGTTTGCACCAAGGGGCAGCAAAACCGTTGCAAAAGTTCAGTTTGACACCAGTTGGAGTGTCATCGTGTTTCATATATTTGCCGTCTAGTTTTGATACCACCTTTGGTCAATTTATGGTTCATTTAAAGTCATTTGTCAGCCATACATGAGTCTAAGAGTCATTTTGGTTTATCAGACGTCATTGACTTATCAAGAATGGTTTGAGGGTCAATAAAACTGTTACAATATGGATTTTTTTTTTTTTAAGTGTCATTTAACATCCATGCAACATTCCCATACATGACAATCATTCTCATTCATAGGAAGCCATTGTTTGGTTTGGTCCGAGGATTCAGGGATAAGCGGGGATTTCAACTCGTGCATTCAATTATTAGCGGGAATCATTAGTTTGATGGAAAACTCTGGCAATAAAACTACACAAAAGACGAATATATTAAAAAAAAAAAAAATGCATCTAATGTTCATGTACTATTCTGGGAAAGATCAATTGCTCTGAGCTACCAGAAGTCATTGACTGGTTGAAGACCATTCCGTTCCATGGAGTCCCATCAAAAGTCATTGGCCGGTCAAATTAGTGGACATGGCGTTTCCGAAACCGTTACCATGACGACTTTTAAGTCTTTAACGTTCGCGCACGGCAACAGCCACGGGGCCGGTCAAGCATTTCGTGACCGTCGGTGCCTGACGAGGAGAGTTCGCGTCGGCTCGTTTTTAAGTCTTACAAAGAAATGTGCTCATGTTTTGTGCAGGAAGAACACTTCAGGGTATTACAGTTATATGCAATCCAATTTAACCTTGCGGGAGACATACAGCTTTGAAAAAATTGTCGTTTTGAACTCCACGCCAAAGAAATTTTGATCTTGGCTGAGAGGGGGAAGGGGGTCATTTTCCAGGTCTAATCAATATTATGCATTTTCTCTCCAAAGTCTATTTTCTATGTATGTATATTTCTCTATATTGGAATAGTTTTGGTATTTATTGTTTTGTTTTTATTTTATTTTCTTCATTTCCCAGTGATAGTTAGATTCCATTGGTGGACAATCCGCATTTGTACACTGTGGATAAACTTGCGGAGGGGAAAATGGTTTCAACAAAAAATAAAAAATAAACAAAGAAAAATAAATAACGTGTTTAAAAATGTTACGGTTTGTTGTTTGTTTTATCCTTAAGGTCAAAGAGCCACAAGCAACTTGGTGAACTACATAAAAACAAGATGCTCTTGTGTTGTGCAGAACAAAGCAACAAAAACAGCAAAAAAAAGTGACATCACCACAATTTGGTAGCGTCAAACTATTTTTATTCTTTAATTGATGACATAATGACTTTTTAAAGAAATTTAAAATTTATATTCTCAGTATTAAGAAAATTAAACATTTTCCTTACACATTTAGAATTTCTGCATCCAATTTGACTGTTGAAAAATAATTTATCAGTATTTTTACACTATATATATATATATATTAGTGTAAAAATACTGATAAATTATTTTTTTCAAAAATTATCAGTATTTTTACACATATATATATATATATATATATATACACACACACATGTGTGTATACACATGTGTAAGTATTGTACACAAACGTAATTTCAATTTTCAGTGTCATGGACTATCCATGACAGAGATTTCCACATGCTTTTAAATTAATTCTGCTTTTATGTATTCCCTAAAATATTTTTTCTTGTGAACTGGCTATCTTAAAATCTTTTTTCCTCCCCTCAGATCTGACTATTCTTTAAATTTACTCATAACAATTTCTCTGTCATTTCCTTAGAAGAAAAAAAAAATCCAGGAATGATTCTCATGGTTGCTTTCTTGCAGGGTGATGCGTATGCATGTTATCGCTTCATCTCGTTGATTTACGATTTCTCGGGACAGCGCCTTTTTCCCCCTTTCCTGTAAATCTTAACTCTTCTTGTTGAATGGGAAATGTCATATTACATTTATTTTTAACTTATATGATTCATTTTATTTGTATTGCTTTATCCTTGAGAAATCATTGCAAGAAATACAAAACAGCCACTTTATAAAAAGAATTCAAGTACTTCTTGGGGGGGAAGTAGTTATAATTTTACAAGATGTCACATCCTGCCTCACTTTTTTTTCCCGCACACCTAATCTGTTCCGCTAATTCTCTGACGCGAAATTCCATTGCCAAAAACGAAGCAGGCGATTGTGAGTTCCTGATGCGTTGCCGCTAACCACCAAAGCCTTCAAACTGTCACCTAGTTAATCCGTCCTCCTGCAGGCCTTAATCTCTCTCAGATGTTTATGTAAAGTCCACTCATTGGCGCTTCTCAGAAAGTGAGAAAAGAAGTGTGACTTTGTTAGCCAACACGCGGCTCACATCAAGCGCTTTCAAATAAAAACCTCATACTTTAGCGGCTCCTCTTAAAGAGCACGTTGTGGGATTAGCTCCTCACTGAGGTACAGGATGGAAAGGCCTCAGTACTTTAAGAAGCTCCTGAGATCTTAGATGAGAGAAGAAAAACACAAGGGATAGTAAAGAAAAATAAGACGCAGGGGTCATAGTATAAGCCTGGGAAAAAATCAGTACATGTCCCACATAGATGTCACCACAAATTTTGAAACCTTTAAACACCAACTCCATTTGAATCGGCAGGAATAATTGTAAACTCGTCACAGGCCCCCCCAAAAATAAAAATAGATCATGAAAAGGTGCACTTCATCTTTCACACAATATGTTGTCGATTGCCCGTCAATTTTCAGCAAACATATCAACACCAGGCTTAAGTAGCCGTCAACCTACAGAAAGTTCTTCGTTTTTCATTTAAAATGACTAAGTTTAGTACACTGGCCAACAGCAGAAGCTTGTGTTTATTTTAATCCTCAATCGTCCATCCATTTGCTAGCTACCTAGCGCTAAAGTAACTTCAGAGGATTTTAGCACATCGTCAGAGGCCGACAGGGAAGTAATTTCAAAATATTTAAATGTCTTAAATAGTCCACCCATTTTGCACGTATGCCATTAGTTAGCGCTTAGCTAGTCTTTAGCTTGAACTTTTATCAGTTGATGTGCTAGCATGAATAACCAAACCCCCCTAGCAGGGTTTGGTTCACTGTTGCGGCGTCCCAAGTTTGCAAACTCTTCATGCTAGCACATCAACTGATAACACAGGAAAGCTAGCTTATAGCGTGTTTATATAATGCTTATCTACAAGCTAAAGACTCCCATACTTGGACTACCTCTTCCAGGTGTCAAGACGCGGGTATCAAATTCTGCACCTGGATGGTGGGATTAGCTAAAGAGTGACCACCACGTAGCTACACCCCTGCAATAGTGATAAACGGTTCCGGGTTTGATTCTGAGCAAATAGTTGGAGACCTTCATGACAAGGACACGCAGCGTAATAAATGGATGGTGGTTTGCCATTAAAGCTGAAATGAAAGACTCCTTTGAGTGAGGGGAAAGCTAAACAAATCAAAAAGGGGAACACGAGTGCGCGCGTTGGCTTCTGTCATAACCGCTCAAGTGTGTTGTTACACAATCGGCGCGGGATGCGTGAAGGCCATCTGCTTGACTTTGGGCTGTGACACACTTTTAGCTTTTAATCTGCTCTTCTTGTAACGCTTTAATATGTGACCTTCTCAAGGCCAGCTTGGGAAATAAGACTGCAAGCAGCAAGCTTGTCAGTTGAGAGAACGCTTTAAAAAGATCACGTCTTATCTGAAATGAGAAAGTACAGTTGTGCTCATAGATTTACATACCCTAGCAGGGAAGGCCAGGAGGTTGTGATATGAAAAAAAAAATGCTTCACCTGACCATTACCCCCAAATAAGCTCGATCAGTCACATTTCCTGCAAATTTTGGGTGAAATTCCGCAAGGGTATGAGTGTACCTGATCAAGTGACCGAGTTCACAGCAAAATATGTAGCGCAGCGCCCTCCAGTGGCTCCGCTTTGAGTTGCATTTTCGCTTTCAGCCTATTGTTTACCTTTTTTAAGGATCGCATTCAAACTTATTTTATACCTATGATTATTTTCAGCCTTGACATTTAAGAGTGAAATTGAGTAGCAAAGTATTTTTATTCATTGTGAAAATGTCGTACAGTACTCCATATAAAATTGGCATGAAGCCAGAAATTCGTAACATTTTTTTTGTCATTGAATTATTTCCATTCATTTAATGCAGTGCTTCTATCTATAGTCCAACCAATTATATATAATTTTACCAGTCTGGTCCGCTTGAGAAGTGATTTGCCTTCATTACTTGTTCTCAAACACTGTTTATTTCAATTAAAGTGCAACCAAGTGCAAATTATATTTAAGCAAAAAATAAAAAAAGTTTTATTACATCAAAGCGCTTCATTGCTCAAAAACCTCAAGAAACTGTCACGCACGTCCACACCTTCCAGTTCCTCCTCCTCCTCAATTTCTTTTTCTACAGCCTGCATCATGGCAGCAGGAGTGTCCCATTGGTCCCTGTACTCCTCCCCTCGTTGCTCGCATATATTATGCAGCACGCAGCAGGTCAACACCATGGTCTTGACCACTTGGATGTCGCTGTCATTCCTCTTGATCAAACAGCGCCACCTTCCTTTGAGTCTGGAAAAAGCCGCGTGTACCATTCCCCTGGCGCGCCGCGCCCTCTCGTTGTACTCGCGCCGCTCCGGCGTGGCCGTTTCATCTCGGAACGCTTTCAGCAGCCACGGCTTTAATGGATAAGCGTCGTCCCCGAGGACGTAATAGTCGGGCCGGAACCTCCCTTGCTGGGCCCTCTCCCACAAAGAAGTCTCCCTTAGAGCTTGGGCGTGGCGCAGACTCCCGGCCATGCCGGCGCACGCGCTCCAAAAAAGCCCCTCGCTATCCACCACGCCCTGGAGGATGATGGAATGCCAGCCGCTCGAGTTGATGTAATCGGCGTGGTTCTCCTGAGGCGCTATGATGGGAACGTGGAACCCGTCGATAGCGCCGATGCATCGGGGGAGCCCCCAGCTCTCCTCCACCTCAGCCGCCATCCTTTCAAACGTCTCCGGAAAGCAGAGGCGGCGCGGCAGCAGCAGGGCGCACGCCGCCGAGCAGAATTCGCGCAGGCAGCGCCACACGGTGGTCTTGCTGACGCCGAACAGCTGGCTGATGATTCGGTACTCGCTGTTGGTGGCGAGCTTCCACAGCGCGATGGCCACACGCTTCTTGAGCGGGACGCACACGCGGAAGTTGGTGTCGCGTTTCTCCATGGACGGCCCCAGCGCGCCGCAGATGTCCAGGAAGGTGGCTTCCGACATGCGGAAATGGCCGACCCACTCGGCGCGCGTGAAACCGGGGACGATCTGGTCCCACCACACGTTAGAGCGGCGAACGGCCCAGATGCTCGGGCGCCGGCGCCGCTTGAGCAGTAACTGAAGCATCTGGAAAGCATAACAAGTTGGCTTTAGTCAGCAGAAGTAAACACAATTCAAAAAAGTCTGAAGACATCCTGCTAGTGGTTCAACGAATTCTGATTTTTAATGGTCGACCACAAAGTGAGAAAATTTGAGTCATTTCACACCATAGAGCTTTAAAGAGATACTAGGCATTTTTAGCCATTTTCAGCAGTACATTAAATATATATTTTGTCTTTTATGATAACTAAATTACGCATCTTTCCCTTTAAAACGAATTCACATGTGCTCAATGCTACTGACATCCAATCACAGCGCACCTGTTTTACGGGTTTGTTCATGTGACATTCTCAATGTTTTTTTTTTTTGCATCTTTACATTTCACATTAACAATTTATTTGTCAGTATTACGGAGCAAAGAACAATAACAAACATACATACAGACTTTCCAGATAATTATAACATCCACGCTATGAATATGTACACATGACAAGTTCACTTAAATTAGAAATGTCCAGAATCATTTTTTTTCCTTCCTATTATGTGCAAACTGAAAAGAAACTCAAAGATTCATATCAATTTTGAGCATTTCCCAAACTAATGAACCGTGATTTCCATTTCGGATTGGGCGTTTGACGTGATTTTAGACGACGGGTTGCAATGTGTTTATAAAAAGCGTTAGTTGAACATAAAAAACAATTCTCAAACTATTGACAAAACAACTTTTTACGTGTAAAAAATTGCTTAAAAAAACAGTATCCCCTTAAGGCGAAGGCAACCCCATTTGTTTGCTTTGTCGTGTTTTGTCCTCCCGTTTGTCATAACATTTTATTTTGATGTATATCACGTTTTGGGAATACAACATTTTAAGCCTACACAATTCACCCGTTTTAAAACTGGAATAGACGGATGTCAGAGTTCGTTTAATTTTTTAATGCTTGCGCTTTCGCCATTCTACTGACGTCAATTGGTGCAAAAAAAAATATTTTTTAACCCAAACACTAGTCTAACCATCTTTTGTCGTCGTCTTCGTCTCGGAAACGAGTCGGCTTCCAACAATTCCCAAACTCTCCTCATTTTCTCCGCTGTGTTCCTCCTTACAGCCTGCAGTCTTTTCTCGAACAGAGCCTGTCTTCTCTTAGTGATAAAAAGCCACATGCCGAGCAGAAAGAACACAAGCGAATGCACGTCCTCCATCGTTTGTTTACCAAAGTTCTACTTCCGTCGTTGAGATTAGTCGTCACAGGCTCGACAAGTGTCGCGTAGTTATGACGCCAACAGATACCTGTCGAGCGCGTACACTCCGGATTGTAGTTTTTTTGTCTCCGATTTCTTTTCTCAGCTATAAACAAACAAACAAAAAAATTGGACAAAAAAGTAAACGTGATAGAATTTCAGGAGACAGAGGGATCACGTGGTGTAATCCATTAAAACGGTGGCGGGTCGCGTCAGGTTATGCGTTTTGCGTCGAATGCAGTTTCAGTAGAGTATTATTAGATTAACAATTAAAACAGGCTGTTTTTTAAAAATCATGACTGTCCTCCATATTGTAGGCTTTTAAAGACACACTTGTTAATTTAAATTCATTAGTCTCGTGCGCAACAACCGTGTACATAACCTCAGTAGCGTCTACGCCAAATAATATTGTTTATAAATGTTAAATTGTTGCCTGCTTTGGATCAATTCAAATGACTAATCATAGTGGAAGAATGCCATTTAAGGGATTTTTATATTGAAATCATCGGCGTGCATTATTAATCTCCGCGACCAAACCAAAAAAGTTGCAATTCACAATTTTACCACAAGAGGACAACCTTACCTTGACTATAGTTAAACGTCACTTCAAGGGTAGGACAGACATCGTTATGGGGTGAAAAAAGTGAAAATCTGTAAAATACTCTTCTTTGGAAAGTTTATTCACGTTTGGCTGTATTGTTTATCATTTGTCTCGTCATATTTACCAATCATGTATTTAAATAACGTTATAAATAGTTGCTTACGTATTTTTTATTAATATTTATGGTATTTGGAGTCAGGTCATTTTTAGGTGGTAGTTGGAACCAAAGAAGGCCCACTCCTCCAACTTCTGTCTTTCTTTTCTTTTTTTTTTTTTTTTTTAATCTACATGCATCTCAGTTTTCAGGCCTCCTGACTGACCTTTCTCAAACTTTCCACTCGTGCTTTGACGCCTCCAGCTACTCTCCCCTCTAACTTTATTGTGCTGCTGCTGTCATATCGCACATCAATTGGCGAGAGGGGGGGGGGGGGGGGGGGGGGGGGGGGTCCCAGACATTTGTGGGCCAAGGGGGAGGATTTCCTTTTCAACATGTCTGGCTGGTAAATATGTCACCGGGTTGGAAAGTGATCCCGTGAAAAACAGGTGGGATGTTTTCAGACTTGTATTTCCTGTTCTAATCTATTTTGGCTGTACCTTATATTTGCATTATGGTGCAAACGTTTTAAATCATTTCAAATCAAATCTAGCTATCGAGCTAGCTAATTTAATTTGAGGACACACAGCTCGATCCAAGTATCAATAGAATCGATACCAAAGTGAGTATCAACGATGAATCAATACTGAAGATCTAGTATCGACCTTTTACATTTATTCTTTCGGTTAATCGCGGGTTCTGTACCACGCACTTTTTCCTGTATGATGCACTTTCTTAAATGAGTTAAATACCTTTATTATATTTGATAAGATATTTGAAACAAAAGTATTCCGATATAATTTGTTTGAGGTTTTCTAACGACCTGATGGACATTGCCCAATATACAAGCATCTTATACTATAATTTTTGTCTATAAGTATCTTGAAACTAGGTAAATAATAAAAGTACCCTACCTGCCAGCAAAGTGCATAATTCTTTCTGTTACAGGTGATATAACCTGTATACACATAATCACAATTTAGTTTGTCTAATACACCTGCCATGCAGTTTCATTAACTTAATTAATAAATATTTGTCCACAAAACATAATCAACATAAAGTGTCAGACCTGTTCGCAAAAAGAAATCATTATAAATATTTGTCCACTGAAAAATATTCAACATGAATCATACAATCGAGATAACAAAAATGAATAATTCACTTAATTCGTCATAAATATTTGTTCTGTTGAAAAAATAATTAACAAAGTGTCAGACCTGTTCCCAAAAAAGAAATCATTATGAATAAATATTTGTCCACAGAAAAATATTTAACTTTTTGGATAATAGTAGAGATGTGTTCACAAAAATAAATCATTACAGGTAACGAGAGGCGGCACGTGACAAGCTGGGTCAAACCATTCTCGTATGGGGGAGAATCTGAATTTTTACCATTATGAAATTAAATAACCTACTGAAATGCTGAAATTGGCGATTCTCGCGCTTTTTACGAGCGGTTATGTTTATGGTTCGATACTTGAATCTAAATAAATCTAAAGATTTACACAGCCCTTATCTAACTAATCTAATCTGACGATGATTTGTTTTTGTGTTAATGGGCGTGTCCTCCTCGTGGTCCTCCTCCCCTGCCACCGAACCGGCCCCCTCCGCTACTTCCCTCTCGCATCCCCCGCGTGTACGCGCGGCGCGTTCACGCGCATCTCTGTGGAGGAAGCCTCAAGGAGAGGACAGCGACGTGACGTGACGTGAAGTGACGGCGACGACTGCGGACACGTTCACGCGCAAACCCCGAAACACGCACTCTGGAGCACATTTCCTCCCCGAATCGGATCCTCCATGATAGGCTCATCGGAGCGAAGGATTGCGGCTGGAGTGTCCGGACGCTGCGCGCTGGGCTCCGGCTGACTCGCTGGCGCTTGGCCGCTCTTCCTCGTCGCTCGGGCGGACTCGAGGAGGAGGAGGCGGCGGCGGCTTGGGGGTGTCGAAGGAGAAAGAGGTAAGTCGGAGACCCCCCCTTTTTTTTTGCGCCTCCTTTTTTGTGTTTTTGACGTCATGTCTGTCATCATGTCCACACGCACACGTCGCGATGATTCAAAGAAAAGGCTGCAATATGTTCCTCCGCGCCCCTTGTCGCAGCCGCCTTCTTTTGAATGTCACGCCGGATTCTTACGTAACGCCTTCATGTGCACATTTTTTTTATTTGTGGGGGGGGGGTGCTATGTGTTCATGTAGTCATATTGTCGCAGTCCCTTCTGTAGGGAAGACCGAGGGGGGGGTGCTTCCAGTCTCCTTTGCAGCTGGATCCCCCCTCACATACACACACCACTGATGTATGTCCCCCCCCCCCCATTTGCAAGTGATGCTGTTGCCTCATCAGGTGTGAGTAGTTGAATAGAAAAGACTCCACCTTTCTGTTGCTGCAAATGCAAGTCATCTACTATATATATATATATATATATATATATATATATATATATATATATATATATAGTGACTATCATTTGTAAACCCCATTGAGACTCTTAGCTTCACTGTCAATTTCAACCCGATTTGGGCCATCGCCCTGAAAATCTAACAAAGCATTAAAAAAAAAAAAAACACCAGGAGGCTAAAAATGACAATAAAATGTCAAAAGAGGAAGAGGGTCAAATCAGCACCATGTGGTCGTTAATTAATGCTTGCAAATGGAATTAATTTGATGGCAAAGTTTGACCACGAAGGTTTCTAAAATTGAACAAAAGGACCAGACCAGGAGCAAATAAATGGCGTGTTTTGATTATCCACGTCATAAGAGGAAAAACATGTGGGCTATCTAGAAAACATGCTTTAATTTTAATACAAAATTAACATTATTATTATTTATCAATTTAACTATCAATAGAAGTACTGTCCCAACAATTGTGTCCATTTTGTCTCCCAGACAGCAAAGTTGATTTGCATCCCAGCGAAACACATGAGATATCATTTGAGAGGCAAGAATGTCCTCGACTGAGCACGCTAGGATTTCCTAGGGTCGCTCCAATGAGCCAAACTACATAAGCCGAAAACAAATGTGGACAAAAATAAGTTTGCAGGGTCTCAGGAGGTCGAGCCACAAATATGTAGCAGCAACACGCATAACAATATACCAGTCCTCACTGTCATATATTCTTTATCTTCCGCAAAGAATGACTTTCTAATGTGCTTTCCTTTGAGTTGTTGCTTCTCTTTGGTCAGCTCGTGCTAAAAATGTTACTATGTGCTTACCAGCAAGTTGAGACTGGTTATCCCGTCCAGGTGAGCCAAAGGCCCCCGTGGCCATTTGTGCAGAAATACCACCATGTCATTTCAGACTGAGGATATTTTCTGGGTTTTTGGTCATGGTAGCAGCTTCTGTATTTTTATTTAACCCTTGTGCATATTTGACCATTTTTGGATCGTCTTCTTCCACGTTATTCTGGTCGTATTTTAGCCAATAGATGGCACGCTCCTGATCGTGTGATAATTAAGTGGTGAAATTTGACATGTTGTCACCATCTGGGTGAAATTTCAGCTCCCTAGACTCTTCTTTCAATGTGATGTGATGCCTTTGATGTAAAAATTTCTTTCACATCATTCTGGCAGTATTTTAGCCAAGAGATGGCACATTCCTGATAGTGTGGTAACTAATAGTCAGTTTCCATTGACGTTATTGACTCTACTCTACTCTACTCTATTCTACTCGACAAATACAGTTTCCATCAAGAAATTGACCCGGCTTTTTTTGGTACCTACTGCTTTGCGGTTCTCAAAAAAGTAGTCAATTTACATTGACGTTATCGACTCTACTCTACTCTACTCTACTCTACTCTACTCTACTCTACTCTACTCTACTCTACTCGACAAATACAGTTTCCATCAAGAAATTGACCCGGCTTTTTTTGGTACCTACTGCTTTGCGGTTCTCAAAAAAGTAGTCAATTTACATTGACGTTATCGACTCCATTCTACTCTACTCTACTCTACTCTACTCTACTCTACTCTACTCTACAAAAGCCGTTCCCACTAAGAAATCGACCCGGCTGTAATCTGCTTTACTTGCTTTTTTTGGTTCCTACTGCTTTGTGGTTCTCAAAAAAGTAGTCCGTTTCCTTTGACGTTATGGACTCGACGCTACTCTGGTCTACTCTACTCAACAAAAGTGGTTTCCACCAAGAAATAGACCCAGCTCTACTCTGCGGTTCTCAAAAGAACAGTCAATTTCTTTGGATTTTATCGACTCTACACTAATCAACAGTAGGCCACCAAGAAATCCACACGGCAATATTGGATGCTAATCTACCCCAGTAAGTTAACAAATTCAACCTGCTTTCACCATCTGGGTGAAATTTCAGCTCCCTACTGTCAATGCTTTCCATGAGTAAACCCAGATATATGGGAAAAAACAACTATCGCATGAATTTACGTGACATCTTTTGCTTTAGCAAGCGTGTACGCGCTTAGCATAGCATGCCGCCTTTTCTTACAGGCCGATTACGTAGCAAAAAAAAATGCTGTTGATACTAAATCATTGATGAAGGGAAGGAAAGACTCGGGGCCAAGCACGGACCCTGGAGGCACACCGGCTGCTTCTTCAAATTTGCATTTCCGATGATCACGAACTCATGTAGCTTAATCCGACGTGAATTATTCGCGCGCACACGTTTTTCTCTGACGTCTCACCGTGTCACATGTTCACAGGAGGGATTTTTTTTGGGGAGGGGGGGGCTGCTGCGCGAGTGACTGCAGGCCAGCTGCAGCTGTCAGAATGATGTGCTCAGCCCGCCTCTCGCTGGCTTCGCTACTTACATAATAAACCAAATGAAATGTTAATGTCAGCAAAGATGACGGCGCAATGAGGGATTTCTCAAGAGTGCGGCGGGCGGCAAATTGCAGGCGAGCCGCTCCAGAATGGAAGGCGACCGTGTTTTCGTAGAAGCGCATCGCTAGAAAACCGCACAAGATTACTATGAAAACATAACATCATGTACAATTGCTTGTATGTATTTGGGAGCAATTGTTCCTGTTCCTGGTGCCGCATAGATGCAATGACAATGTTTTTTTTTCACTCCCCTCCACACAGATGTGCGTCCGTGTGAGTATCATTGTGCCCGAGTCAAAGAGAATGGGCGGAGCCTAGTTGATTACGCCCACAACGATGCCAAAAAGTGCGTGTGAAGTAAGGTTGTTATCGAACGTTTTGATAATCGGATAGCCAACTGAATTTTTTATTGGCTTTTCCATCTAATTTTTTCTTTCAATTTTGATAACTTTTATTCACTCGGATTTAAACGGTGTGATTATTTTTAGGAAAATTTTGGACCAATTGCTCTCCATTTGGTGTTTGAAACAAAGTGACATCTAAACCAGAGTTTTTGATGGCTAAACTTGCTAGCGCTTGAGTAAGCCTGATTTGTTACAAAAGTCGTCAGTTGGAACTGCAACTTTTTTTTACTTTTACTTTTACTTTTTACTTTTTACTTTTTCAATTAACTCTTTCAGTCCCACGTGTTATCGGAAAAAGTAACCCCTAGAGTGCCCGTCAATTTTTTTGTGTTTTCAATCATCTCAAGGCCGACAAAAATTGTGTGGTATGTCTATGTAAACAATGGTGTTATCGTGAAAGATTTATTTCCATCCCATACTTAGAATTACAAGTATGTAATGGATGTATACTATGTATGGCTTTCTTTCCCACTGTGACAACACTCCCATCCAGTGGTCACAGTTTGTCACTACAGTTCTCAATTGAAATTAAAATAAGCACTAGTCAAGGGTGTCAGCTGCCCTTTCATTAAAAAAAACATAACAAAAAAAAAAACATTTGATGAGAATTTTCGTCATTGGTACACAACGTATGTATTTTAAAACACGAGAATTCTCATCCATGGCACTGAAAGAGTTAGCCTTTGAAAAGTAATCCGACGGCTCCGCCTATATGGGGCAGTTTAGTGCCACTTTTAGTATCTAGAGCTGCTCGCCAGGGCTAGCCGCTAACGTTGGAGCTGCCACTAATCGTTAGCAAAAAATGCCATATAATGCTGCGTTAGCGCAATTAAGTCTTTTTTAAGCTTTCTTAACGATCATAATTAGTAATTGAACTTGATTACAGGACAATGTAGTGTTTTGATCTCGGTGATGAGTCAAGTCTGCCATTTAATATTTGTTGCTGCAGTTAGCTTGACTTCCTAACAGATCCCCGAGGCATTTATTGTATTTTTTTATTTTTTTGCGGGGCGTTTCCCGTAAGTTCTTTAGAGGGCTCATGTAACGACCAATCACCGCTAGTATGACGTCATTTTCAGTCGACGGCAAGTAGCAAAATGGCCGCTTTCTGATATGGATTAAAAATCGATCGATTGTGCGTCTTAATTTATTTTCTACAAATTAATATTAATCAGAGAACTGTGTTTAGACAAGTTGGCACACAGAGAACTTATTGAAGAGAAAATTTAGGCTTGGCCTCTGTTTTAACAAATTAAACTTTTATCTCAAGCCGTTACTACTTTCGCTACTCTTGTTGTTAGCTCTTAGCGTGTCTTGTGCTGACTGATGCGTTCAGGGCGGCGTGGATTTCGGAAAGACCCCTCAAAAGCCTCATTCCAACCAATCAGCACTCCCCCATATTTGTTTTGACTCTTTTATTGTTCAATCCAAAATTGATTTAATTAAAATTTGCTCGTCCGTTCTCAGTATTTGTTCCACTTTTATCATCTCGGATAATGTTGGGATGAATTAATGACCGCGAAACCGATTCGAGCTTCACATCCACCAAGTCGGCGGAGGTTTTTTTTTTTTTTTTTTTTTTTGGCGTAAGGCAACACCAGGATGAGGTCAACGCTTCACATAGCATGTCAGCGTTGTGTTATATTATGTATCTCTCAGCAAGTTATTTATAGAGCGGCTCACAATGGCTGAGGGGCGGGCTCATCTTAAATAGCATCTGTCATTGTCCCAAAAAAACAAAACAACACCAAAAAAAAAAGCTGCAGTCTGGTGTCGGGTTCCATTTTTGTCTCTCGCTTTCATGTTGTGCAAATGAACATTTCACTAAAATGTTTCCGCTTCTCTTGACAAGCTTTGACGTGCAATTAGTGCTTTCCCAGAATGCATTTACACAGACCAGAAGTGATGTCGTTCCCTCAAGATGTGGCTTCTTTTTTTTTCACTCAAAAGAATAACAGGCAGCTAAATTGGCTTGAGTTTGTTTTGGGACCACTTATTAGGGTTGCTGTCAGGACTGGAATTGGCTTTTGCTTGTCCTCGTGTTTTTATTGAAGCAATACTTTACTTTCTGCTTGAAAATCATATGGCTTGAGTAAAAGTGGAAATATGTTTTACCCAAAGCCATCCATCCTTCCCTAATGTCCTCCTGAGGGTTGCGGGTGAGCTGGAGCTTGGACTGTCACAGACAAATTGATTACTCCCGGGGAATCTTTTCCGTTTGTATGCGTGGAAGAGGGTCTGTAAAATTTAGCTAATGATTTGGCTTGCTGTAGCTGGCAGCACAGCTTTTGTGTTGAAGAAGAAGATTAGGAGTGAATCTTTATTTTATATATATATATATATATATATATATATATATATATATATATATATATATATAGAGAGAGAATAAAAAGTCAAAATAATTTCAATCCAGATATTATTTAATGGAGACCTTACATCTACATAACTCAATAAATTCCAAAGACGTACTTTTAGGTGTTCTTCGGTATTTTCGCTTATTGTTAGACCTCTTTTTAGGTATTTTTAGCTAGCTAAATGGCCGCTTCCTGAAACGGATTAAAAATTGGTTGATTTTGCAGCTTAATTTATTTTCTACTAATTAATATTAATCAGAAATAATGATAACAATCTAGTTGGGTACATATGCTAGATTTCTGTCTTTGCTTGCTAGCTTAACAATTTGTTTAGTTAGCTAGCTAGCTATTTATTTTTCAATTAAGATAAAGAAGGGTTGGGACATAGGAGACACATCATGAGTTAAAAACAACACAAACATGTATGCAACATTCCATATTTGTGCCCAAGTTTTTTTTTTTTTTTTTTTTTAGGAATGTAGTGTACTGATAACAAGTATTGGTATCAGGTCAATACCGGGCCTTACTTCAAGATATTGTAACTCGCATTGGCAACTGTTTCTTATGTTGTCCCTTGTGGAGCAGTTTCACAATTATGAAAGCTATAATGAAATATTTTTTATCTTTTAATTATTATTTTTTTGAGTTTTGGGGGTAGGTACTGATATCGGTCTAAGGATTTTGCTATCACAGGGCCTTTATCAGTCTCGAAACAAATACCAGCAACAAATTCACTACTTCGCTTGCCAAAATTTCACATTTTTTTTTCTTTACGCTGCGCTATACATTCTGGAGCTCCAAACAGTATGCATGTTTTAGTTTTGTCGCGATGTGAGAAAATGGCGTCACGCTGGCTGATTTGGGCCGATTCCCCCGAGACAATCCGAGGCTTTGTAGCGCCTGGGCGGCCGCAGTCAGATGATCAACATCTGTGTGTCTACTGACACTCGCCGCTAAATCACAGTCATTGTCGGCGATGTGCAAATAATCACGCTTCATTGAGAGCCGCGCCGTGGAAACGCTCCGCTTTTCGGATGGGCCGCACGGCAGTTAGCGCGCATTGAATGTTGTTTGGCTTTGGAAACTATTTTCCCCATAGGAAGTCATATAAATAGGAACGATCATGTGCTGTCGTAAAAGCGTATAGGCCGTGTTTTAAAAAGGGAGAGGCTGTGGAAAATGGACTTTTGGATGGATTGAATACAAATAGTTGCAGTTCCTCCAGTGTGACATTAAGCAAGCGAGATAGTAGTCTTGAGTAAGGATCTCCTGAGCGGATACTAGTATTGGATATCGGTCCCATATCCGATAAAAAGCAGTATGGAATTGTTTTCGTTAAATCCAAAATCTCCAATGTTAGCACTTGTTCCATTCAAGACTCCGCTTCGTTTATATTTTCTCATTCACTCGTGCTATAAAAATAAATAAAAGCATGTATCATTTCAGCCGATAGTTGATCGATATCAATATCTGACAATACTCTAGATCATAGGTGTCGAACTTCAGTCCTCGAGGGCCGGCATCCTGCATGTTTTCCGGTTTTCTTTCCCCAACACACCTGATTCAAATAATTAGCTCATTAGCAATCATTTGATCCCAATCATTTGAATCAGGTGTTTTTGAGGGAACAGGTTTGAAAAAATGTAGGATACCGGCCCTCGAGGACTGGAGTTCCACACCTGTGCTCTAGATACTCTGTTTAGCAATTTGCTTCAACCACGCAAAATCATTACGAGTCTCCCTGTTCTATCTTGATGTTAATTATCGGGCCGATATCGATTTTGGATATCGGTCTGATAACAACCAAAAAGCAGCACTGGATTATATTAGTTTAAATGAAGAATCTCCGATAATAGCGCTCATATACAGGGGTCTTTTTTTGTTGTTTTTGTTTTGGTTTTATTCCAGTACAGTACATGATACTGGATCGATATCGCTTGTCAGTATCAATTCCACAGTGTTATGAACACCTGCCTGGGAGATTTTAAAACCGACGAAGCTTGTGTAATTCACAATCATCTTGTCCGATTCACACAATTTGTCCTCATTCTGGTAATTCAGTGCTCCCACGCTCGGATTGGATGGCTACAATGAAAGGAAGCGGGCGATTGGTCGGTGGCGTCGGCTGTTGTCATGGTGTGGAAACATGATGTGATTGTGTGTGTGTAAGTGGTCAAGTTGAACACAGTGGAGTTGATTAATTCAAATGAATGCGGAACAAAAGAAAAACACACACCTGTACTTGTTTATTCACAATTCAGAATATGATCCTTATTCAAAAATCAGGCAGACATCTCATCTCCTTTGATTGGTTGTTGAGTGGGTGGGCTTAATATAATGATCACCACAACTCGGACTTCTTCTTTTGATTCCATATTTGGACAATAGAGGCGCTTAAAGGTGCAGGAGCACATCAGCGAGGGACAGTGGAAGTGCTCACTTCATGACAGTTGATTAGAGGAAGTAGGAAGGTGAGCGGCTGCCTTTGCGGGGAAGACAAGTGCTCACACACACACTTACACACGCACACACTGCGCGTTGTGGAGCCCAGATGATGTCTCCCATCCCCCCCGCCTTCTTCCAGTCACCAAATCCATTTAGTGGCCTCTGCTGGTGTTCGAGTGTGTGTGTGTTCCTGCACGGTAGTACTTGTGAGAACCGTTTTGACATTTCTACCGACATTTGGGGGAAGTGAGGACATTTTGGCTCGCCTTCACTTGTTCACACCTCTTTTTGAGTCAAGACTTGCCGCCTGGCGCAAATGGCTCAGAAGTTATTCACGGGCCGGGTTAAACCTCTGTTTGGGCCGTATCCAGCCCGTGGACCTTATGTTTGACACCAATGCTTTAGAGCAGTGCTTCTCAAAACCTTTTTTTCGAAAAAAATACATCTTTAAATTAACTATTATTAAATATTTGTCTACAAAAAAGAATCAACGTAAAGTGTCATACCTGTTCTCAAAAAATAATAATTATAAATTAAAAAGAAATAATTACACATTTTTGTCCACTAAAAAATATTCAACATAAAGCGTCTTGTTTTGGGATTACAATAGAAATGTGTTCATAAAAGTAAATTATTAACTTAATTATTAATAAATATTTGTCCTAAAAATAATAAGCAGTATGAAGGGTCAGACTTGTTTGCAAAAAAATCATTATAAATAAATATTTGTCCACATAAAAATACTAAACTTCACAGAAATAAATCATGAACGACAGGTAACGAGAGGTGGCACAATTTGGGTTGAACTATTCTAGTATGGGAGAGAATTTGTTTTTTTACAATCATGAAATTGAATAACCCATTGAACATAGAATTTCTTTTGTGAATTTATATTTTCCAGAAACAATCAATTATAGCCATACAAATGTCTATGTGTGTGTGTGTGTGTGTGTGTGTGTGTGTCTGTGTGTGTGTGTCTTTCGGGCTTGTTGGACCGGTGCCATTTTGCTTTTGGTATGTTTGTATAATGAAACTTCAAACATGCGTTTGAGCAAAATATGTCGTTAAGCATTACTGTTTTCCCTAAAACATTGAAAACATGACTTATGACGCGTTTTAGTTGATTATTTTTCTTTCTTATTCCTATTGAACCACAATAACATATCACGATTGTCAGACTGTAAGCCTATTTTTTTTCACTGATTTCCTCCGTATTTTATAGTCCAGTACTCTTACTTGAAAGCAAATTTTGCCAACTGGTAAATCTTGTGGAATGTTTTTTGAGGATACCCGATCCTTGTTCATGATTGATTATTAATGAAAAGCTGTAATCTGGTTGGTTGTCGCTTATTTTAACTTGCCCAATTGCTGATTTATTGATGAGGAGGCACGTGCATTATTCACGCCGGCATGTTCTTAGGTGCGAACTTCATAAAGAGATGGATATGCGTTCATGACCGGCATGACATGTTTGGGCTTTTTGCACAGCTTGAGCTTGCTGTGTGTAGTTTGTGTGTGTGTGTGTGTGTGTGTGTGTGTGTGTGTGGTGTGTACAACTTGTGAAACGTGCCCCGAGGCTCATCCTTGTGTGAAAATGCGCGCGCTTAATGGACGCATTCTTGGAAGTAAATGGGCTGTACCTAATCCATGTCATTGATACGCTTTCTCTCACTCGATACAGCAAAATATCACTGTGAGTCGCATGGTATCGTTTATCACTTGTGTGGTATTTTTGGGTCATTTTCTTCCACGTAATTCTCATAGTGTTTTCGCTAAGGGATGGCACACTCCTGGTAGTGTGATAGCTAAGCGGTCGTGCCATGTTGAACTTTGATATATTGTCAGCATCTGGGTGAAATTTCAGCTCCCTGCTGTCTTCTTTGAATGTTTTGCCTTTGATGTGAAATTTGGGTCTGTCTAACCGCCAGCTAATCAACGAAGGATCGCAACAGGAAGCTGGAAAGGGGCAAGCGAGCCAGGTCTGTTGCCATGGCAACCACCGCTAGGATGATGATAATGATGATTGGGCCACAGTGTGGTGGTTTCTCCAAGTGGAGCTTTTTCCCCCGCTGCCTGCTTGGCATGTTTATAAAAATGCTCACAAAGCCTTTTTTTTCTTATTGAAAAATTCCTGAAAAGTTCTTTTGAGGATCAACAGTTAGGCAGTAGTTTCAACTCATTCTGGTTTCTCCGTAACTCAAGAAGCGAGGGGAAGCGCAAGCCTCTCTGATGATTCGGAGTGACGCACGACGCAGGAAGTGATTCGACACTCGTGCCGCTGAAATGGAAGTGAAAGTGGCCACAACAAAAAAAAAAAGAGGACCTTGACACTCTGACACAGTGTCCACTTTTGTGTGAAAACAACACCAGTTCATCGACTTTTTCATCTTGTTTATGAAAAAACAGCAATGAAGGCCGAGGTGAAAACAATGACAATTTGTTCGTGTGTGTGCGCGTGTGTGTGCGTGTGTGTGTGCGCATGTGTGTATATATATGTGTATATGTATATATATATATATATATATATATATATATATATATATATATATATATATATATATGTGTATATGTATGTATATATATATATATATATATATATATATATATATATATATATATATATATATATATATGTATATATATATATATGTATATGTATATATATATGTATATGTATATATATATGTATATGTATATATATATGTGTATATGTATATATATATATATATATATATATATATGTATATATATGTATATGTATATATATGTATATATATGAAAAATGTAATTATTGTAATTACAATCGAAAGTTTTGTTGGCTTCAATTGCAGCACTAATATATAAGAATATACAATAATATACCAATACATACATACACACACACACACACACAAAATGTGTGCTTCTGCATTAACAAGGTCATATCCACACAAGTTGATTTTATTCGGGATTGATTTTTATTCGCAGGAAGTAAACATGTGGTCTTGAAGACTGCGTCGACACTGTTGTGTCTCTTTGGTCTAAGTTGCTTGGGCGCATTCTTATTTTGTTGTGTTCTTCTGGAGAGTACTGGAGCGCGTCCCAGACAAGGGGCCGGCTAAACACGGGCTTGCAGATTCTTCTGGTCTGTCAGTGAATGACTTGGATGCTCCCATCGTGTTCCGTGTGTGTGACTCACCAAGCCAATTCATGTTGTAAACCAATTTGGAGTTAAAAGTGCAAGGACGTCTCCTCGGGTGTTGGAGTGAAGTTAGCGGTTTCACTCGGTAGTTACCTCAGACCTCCAGCAGACTTCCCGGCATTCATGTAGCCTTTGCTAACAAGGGCATTCAAATTTGATGTTACTCCGGTTATTATTATTATTATTCTTTTTTTTACCTTTTCCATGACAAAATTAGAATTCTAACAATTCTAATTAGCATTCTTGCTAATGTCTGTCATGCTAACAACTTGTGCAGACCCAGAATGCTGTGAATATCTTGTATGTTATGGAATCATTGATACCACATTTGAGGTAAAACATTTGAACACATTTTAACCTAGCATGCGCAAAATGACGGCAAAATCTTTTAGACGGACCCATAAAGATTTTACATCATACACTTTCGTGTCATTTTTCCAAAGACTAATAAGACTGAATAAAATGCTCACAATTGGTATGCTAGCATGTAGCCACTAGCAACCTGTGTAACAAAATGCTTATGTTGATTTATGAGGATTTTACAGGTGCTAGTTAAGTGCTACTTCATATAGCTAGTGAGACTGGATAAAATGCGAAAATTGCAATTTGAGTAAATAAATATCCCCACAAGAGATTATAAAACCAGCTAGCATGCTAACATTTGACATGCTAACACACGCAATAAAAAGCACAAATAAATTAATGAAATACGAAAATGAGTGCAAAAACACCACTACTTAAACAGAAGCATTATTTTATATTCAACCCACCTAAATTTGTTCGTAAGGAACAGCAATAAAATTAAATGTTGTCCTAACTTGGCAGAAATGGACGAGAATCAAATTCAGTATTTTGTTTTGTAGCCTGTGTGTTATGTTTATTTCTAAGGAACACCAATATGACCTGGAGGTGTGTTCAATAATCCAAAATTATCAAAAAAAAAAAAATTCCTGTCATTTTGACCCGTGTTTAGCGAAATTAAAATGCACTAACAAAAATATCCACAAGTGCCACTTTTATTTTTAAAGCCTGATTACTGGCTGATAATTCATCTTAAATTTGTTTTTTTCATTTTAAAGTCTAGCATTTGGAGTGTACAAACACTAATATCGCCGCCTTATCGTACATCTTATAACAGTGTATATTTACTCGCTGTCATTTGAACATCTCGACTTTATTTGCTCTAATCTGTGCGGTTAGGGGAAAAAAAACAACAACAAATAAGATAAGCCACAGCGTTTTCAAAATTTAAAATCCAATCTCAGCATCGATCTTTTTAATGCGCAGAGACCAGAAGCTGATATTGATTAGCGTCCCCGCAGAAGGCACGCGGCTGCCGGGCCAATCGGCAACTGAGGAGCTAACCGGAGAATCAATGAAAATGATGGAGCTATTAAGGTCACGTTAAGACCCGCCCCGGTGCCATTACGCTTCCCGCCAGTATCGGCATTCTCCAGCAATGATATCACTTAGTGGCGCGTTGAACACATTTGCACTTTTGATGCGTCACTCAAAAGTGACAATTGCGGAACAGTGGAGACTCTCATCACAAGTACAATCGTGACCTAAAAGCATTCACCCGTTCTTAAACGTGTCATAATTTGTCATGAAAATTGAATTAAAGCTTGCGTGTATGACCGTCATCAAAAGATAATCCTCCAAAAACAACAATAAAACGAATAAAATGTCTTTTATACATTATGAATTGTTCAAATGCATAAAGTATATACGGTATTTTCCGGACTATAAGCCACACCTGTATATAAGCCGCAGCGGCAAAATATGAGCAAAAAAAAAAAATATATATTTTTGTCACGGATAAGCCGCACTGGACTATAAGCCGCAGGTAATAACATGAGATATTTACGCAAAAAGATGGTACATGGAAGTTTATATCTATATTTTTTGTTATTAAAATTTTTGGTAATTGTCTGCCAACAGCAACATCCTTTCTTTAACAGACTGAACTTGCCTGCATGTTTCGTCTCAAAATATTTATAGAAAATGGATGGATATTTTCAACACTAACAGAATACAAAATCGAAATCAGTACTTCAATCTTTTTTAATCTCCTTTTGTTTGATTATTATAGTGAACATAAAAAGACATTGCACATAATTCATATATACAATCATAAATACGCAAATAAAATCATATATATACTGAGTACTATATATAAAATTTACAGGTTACAAATTTATACCAAATTTTATACATGGTCTTATTCAATTTAGAAAGTTTTTTTTTTTTATATTTAATATATTTTTAAAACTCTTTGAGCACAGCCATTGATTAACATCTTTTCGGTTCTATTTCATAGTTTTTCCATGAATTGAAACTTTGAACAGATTCACACATTTGCCTAGCAAAAATAAATAAATAAAAAACAACAGATAAGCCGCACTGGACTATAAGACGCAGGGCTCAAATCATGAGGAAAAAAATCGCGGCTTATAGTCCGAAAAATGCGGTAATAATTTTGAAAAAAGCTCTCCCAAAATACCAAATGTATGTTCGTCCTATAAAACACTGATATTCAATTTCCAAATGACAAATTTCCATTTTTCCATTTCTTTGAAGGAGTGGCACCCCCAATTGATTTAAGTCAAGCTGGCGGCGGTTTCCATGGAAACAGATGCTCTCTTAGCGGCCCATTTTAGAGGGTTGTGAGAGGGGCCTTCAATCGATAACTCCAATTTAGAGATGATGTCATTCCTTTGTTAGCGACGAGGCATACGCTACAGTTGGCAATGTGTGTGTCGCATGTGACATTTTGTGTCATATTTTGCGTCGCGGCGTCTCGACTGAGCCTGTGCACGATGCGGAAATACTAGCGCGCACAAGAGTGCCGCCGCCACTGACTCTGCACTTCATCTCAGTGTGCGCGTTTGTGTCTGCGTGGACTCACTTCCCGATGGAATTCAGACACACAAACACACACACGCTTACATTTAACCTCCAATCATCTGTTGATGTTCCCATGCCGGTGCTTTTTGTGTGTATTTTGTGTACTTGGAGTTGGCTGTCACACACACATGGATTTGTGTCTTTTTGTGCTTTTTACATACTATATTTTTTATTCGTGAGTGAGTGAGTGAGTGAATGTGTGTGTGCCCAAGCATAAATCCCGCAATGATACACTTCTTTGAGTTTACAGTACCGGTCTGAGTTTTGGGCTCAGGCAGGAAAACACACTTCCTGTGTCAAAAGATTTCTAGTGCAGTGCATGTATGTTTATATATGTGCTTCTGTGTGTGTGTGTGTGTGTGTGTTGAGGAATGCTGAGGTTTGGTGTTTATTGCTGTTACATTGGTGAGAACTTAGTGCAGGCCGGAGAGAAAGAATGAGGGAGGAGAGCGGAAGAGGAGGATAAGAGTGATTCAGAGCAGAACTGGTTTGTTTTTTAAATGAGTGTAAAACCAAAAAAGAACCGAGCCACTTTTGGGTCTGTGTGTTTCAATGTGGTACTTTGTAATGGACTGGTACCTAACTTTATGTTTTTGCAAATGAGATTCATCAAATCATTTTTGAGCAAAATATTGACCCAAAAAAACTGTAAGGTATTTAGGTGTGACAAAAAATCCGTTTTGGGTCTATTGGTGAGAAAAAGGCCGTTCTGTTTCTGTTTTCATTCGGGCAATTTATGTCACTAAAATGAGACCAAAAAAAAATCCACAAAATTAATCTGTTGCTGTAATGGATTTTAGTAAGCGTTGCAGTCTATAGAGTAGGTCTTACCGCTTATGCCCCCCCGCCCCCCTTTCCCCGACCCCCCCTAAAAATAAACCATTACTCGAAGTAGGGCTTTAGCTTTATCAGCTGGTAATCTGTTATATCCTTTACTTCAAAAAAGGGATCTGTACTTTTTTCATGGCTTGCTTTCCAGAAAATCACTAGGACGGGGGCTACAGCGAGCCCCCCCTATTTTTACAATCAATTGCATAACTGGAAAAGCAAAATGATTCCCGCATCGCAGTGACCCATATTTCAGAAATGAGATTTTGGAATCATCAAAATGAGAATGATTTCAGGTGTACAGCGATTATAGTAATTATTACACGATGCTAACAACAACAAAAAATAGCTCAAAAAAAAAATTGTTTTTTTGTGGGGGGGTGTTTATTGAATGTCCGGACTCTTAAAAAAACGTGAAAATACGTCCTTGGAATAATCAAAATGATTAGAAATGAGATTTTGGAATAATCCAAATGAGAATGATTTCAGGTTTACAGTGATTATAGTAACTATTACACAATGCTAACAACAACAAAAATAGTTAAAAAAAAAAAAACTAGTTTCAAAATTATCACTTACCATTTTACTCATTCAATCCCCAAAATGTAATTTTTTAAGTTTTTTTTTTTTTAAACTCATTCAATGCCCGGGACGTATTATCATGGGGCATTTAAAATCAATACTTATTGAATGTCCGGCCTCTTAAAAAAACGTGAAAATACGTCCTTGGGATTGAATGAGTTAAGAGTTCAGGCATTCAATTCCAGTACTTGTTTATATTGTTTTCAAAATTTTCAAGTGTTAGGCTAAAAGAATGTCTAAAAATGTCTGATACTGAAAGAGTAAATCACCAAATCCATTTGTCAGAGCACTTTTTACCAGAAAAAAAAACTGCATGCCCCTGCCAACATGGCTGCCATACGTACACAATACTTAGCTAGGCTACTACAGCTTGCAGGTATATCTGATATTTATGAATTATGCCACTCAAACAATCAATAAATCAGATATCAATTATTTCCAATTCCAAGTGGACTGCAATTTGAATGTTTAAAATATTTGTTATATAAATGTAAATATGCTGTAAACTTGCTAATCGCTATTTGTGCTCCTCGACTTCCGAGGCTGACATTTGCAGTGAATGAAGAACTTGTTGCTTCCTCGGGTCATCTTGTTTTTCTTTCTTCCTTTCGCTCGGACATAAAGTGTGAGTTGTTGCGGGCCTCAGTCGCTCTCTCTATCTTGTTTTGGAATCGGGCCGGGTCCCGACGTGGGTCACAGTCGTCCTCTTTGTTCGCGTCGCACACCCGGCTGTGTGTTTCTTCGACGGGTGGTGGGCGAAATGTGAGGGGGTGGGGGAAAAAAAAAGTTTCCAGGGCCCGGCGTCACAGAATCTCACCGAAACAGCGTTCGGATTTTTGCTTGATTTCAATTAAGGGAGTATTTATTGATGTCACTTGTGGAAAATAGCTAAAATTCTGGTAGTATTTTAGCCAAAGGATGGCACACCCCTGATAATGTGAAAACCAAGTGGTCGCGCCATGTTGAAATTTAACATGTTGTTACCATCTGGGTGAAATTTCAGCTCCCCACTGTGTTCTTTCACTGCTTTCGCTTTGATGTGAAATGTTAAAATCGATGTAAAGATCAAAAGATTGCACAAAACACAAGACAAGCGTTAAATATCAAAGGAAAAGTATTTTGATATTTTGATTTTATCTGGGTGTCAATTTCGACCCAATTTGGGCCATTGATCTTGATATAGCTAAAAAAAAAAACACTACACATGAGCTAGCGTTCAGATGTAAACATAAAAGGAGGCAAACTGTCTTAGTCTCATCCAGCAATATTTTTTACCAAAATTTTCCTCAAATATAAACGCAGAAGACCAAATAACATATTTACATTTAATTATGAATGACCATTTTCAATCAACATTTCTTTATTTTGCGCAAATATGAGATTTTAGACAACTCATTTATCACGGATAAAGATCAATGAAACGAAGTGATGACCACAGAACACTTTTGAGTTAACCTGGCTTGTTCAAAAGTGATCAGTACAAACGGCAACCGTCATGCTATGACAAATCATTTTTATCTGTTAAAATGCGCACGAACGTGAAATCTCGCGGTGTTCTAATCTCGCGAGATCTCATCATCGCATCCTCAGCTGTACATTCTCGTTCGGATAAACCCTACCGTAATCACTGATAGCACACGCGCTGTTGTGGTTCATTGTAGTGACATTAGCCACTGTCCTTGTTAGCATCAATTAACCTTTGTGTTCATGTGTGTGTGAGAGAGGGAGAGACAGCAGCGGTCACTACAGACAAGGAAGTGAGCAGTGAATTAATCCATTGTTTAGCTCATTACAGCCACTTTTGTGCGGAAGGTGGCAGCTGTTAATCTTGGCACTTGGCGGGAGTCTGCTCTCTGGCCTGTCACATGATCACACACAAACGCTTGTGCACTGTGCTTAAATGGTAGTGATACGCTGTAAATACATAAAGCATCTATTTGTTCCACATCACCTAATGTCCCTCCGGCTTTTTTTTGGGTTACAGCCTAACAGAAAGTTTATTGAATGAGGGACACCATGTGACGCCGTACAGAGATGCCATTTTGACCCATTTAGGCTTTGGACTTTTTGCAAAATGACGTCACACGTACTTCTGGATGGCAATAGCGACGGTGACACCACTAGCAATATGTGTTGGTTTCGGCTGGCGTAGCGTAGCATAGCATAGCATAGCACTGGATAACATACAGTAGCGTTGGAAAAAAAGTTTTGACCTAATGCCAGTGATAAATTGCCAAGTTACTTTTAAAAATGTAAGTTGTTTAAATGATAGACAAGGTAGAAATTCCGATTTTGTTAACATGATCAGTGAGTGTGGTAATTATTTAACTTTTCCGTCGCTTGAATTCACAGACTTGCTATTTAGTGCTGTAGCGCTGATATTAGCTAACAGGCTAGCCCCCCAAAAAATCTATGAAAGGATGTTATGTCAGGTAAATTGTAAAAACTTTTTCAACAGGTAAATGGCAAAGTATTTCATGTTTCTGTCATGCGGGTGCGTAAGTCACACACTTGCTATTTTGATGCTGTAATAGAAAGCGTGTTGACTAGAGCTGAAATTAGCTAACAAGCTAGCCATTCTGTTTTGCTATATTGCTACTTAACCCATAAAATTCTTCAAAAAACACAAGATGATCATTCAGTATGACCATACTGTTTCAATTTCCACAAAATATGACCAGAAAATGCCCCCCCAAACACAAAAAACAGTCTGATTATGTGAATTTTTGACCCCAAACTGCAAAAATTGAAAATTAATTAAAATAAGTATATTAAAATGAGTAAACTTAAAGAACCAGGGCAAACATGTAAAGCTTTAGTTCTAAAATAGTAAATGTTTGGGTCTCTAAATGTTTGGGTCTCTAGTGTGTAGCGCTGGTGTTAGCGAACAGGCTAGCCATTTTGTTTTGCTGAATTATGTGTAAATAAAATGATGAGAAAAGGTTTTCCCAAAGGTGAACATTAAATGTGCATTTTCCAGGAAAAGTAGGAAAGAAATGTAACCCCCCGATTCCCCCCCCCCAAAAAATGGTTTTGTTGCATTAAACTAACATTAGCTAACAGGCATTAGCTAGCCCAACACGCTGATTTCAACACGCCTTTGTCTCCCACAGGTTGGGATGTCCTGAGTTCCCGCCAGCGGGCCCGGAGAGCGCGCTGTGCTGATGGGAGCGCCTGCGCCACCATGAGCGTACAAGATGGCAGCTGCAGCTACGCCAGCAGCGCCAACATGGCCGCCGCCAGCGGCAGCATGCGGCGGCGCCTGGAGGACCAGGACTTCTGCCTGCGCGTATACCCGGGCGCCCTGGCCGAGGGAACCATCTACTGCCCCGTCGGCGCCCGCAAGAACACCACGGCGGCCGAGGCCATCGATTGCCTCATCGAGCGGCTGCGCCTGGACCGCACCAAGTGCTACGTGCTGGCCGAGGTCAAGGAGTTCGGCGGCGAGGAGTGGATTCTCAACCCCGGCGACTGCCCCGTGCAGCGCATGATGCTGTGGCCCAGGAGCGCCCTGGAGAACCGCGGCGGGCTGGGGAGCGGCGACGACTACCGCTTCCTCCTGCGGGAAAAAAACCTGGACGGCTCCATCCACTACGGCGGCAGCCTCCAGATGTGGCTGCGAGTGACGGAGGAGCGCCGGCGCATGGTGGAACGGGGCTTCCTCCCCCAGCCGGCGGAGAGCGACCCACCGGCGGACCTCTGCGCTCTACCCGAACTGACCGAGCGCGCCCTCCTGGAGAGCCTGCGGGCGCGTTTTCGCCAAGAGAAGATCTACACGTATATCGGGAGTATCCTCATAGTGGTCAATCCCTTTCAGTTCCTGCCCATCTACAACCCCAAGTACGTCAAACTCTACGACAACCACGCGCTGGGGAAGCTGGAGCCGCATATCTACGCCGTCGCCGACGTGGCGTACCACGCCATGCTGCAGCGGCGGCGAAACCAGTGCATCGTCATTTCGGGCGAGAGCGGCTCGGGGAAGACGCAGAGCACCAACTTTCTCATTCACCACCTTACCGCCCTCAGCCAGAAGGGCTTTGCTAGCGGCGTGGAGCAGATCATCCTGGGGGCGGGGCCTGTCCTGGAGGTAAGACGCCAAGCTGCGCTTTTGTCTTGTTGACGTGCGCATGTTGCCGTTGAATGCGAGTCGTTCTTTTTCGCTCAAATTTGAGGCGCTATATTGGCTGTCAGCGCAATTACTTCACGCATTCTTATCAAAATCTCATCAAAAATGAGAACAACTTAAAACAACCACTTAGCTTCAGAGTTAATCCATTTAGCACCATGCTAACAAATAGCATTCTGTCTGTATCATAGTGTTATAACCCTTCAAGCAACAGGTATTTTGAACACAAATGACTCCAGAAAGTTGGGCAAGAAATTACAATATTCACAAACATACATTCTTTATCCTCTGTAAAGACCCTAATTTCACAGTGCCTTAGAATGGAGAGACCGTCGCATTGTACATATATTTTTATGTCTTGGTTAAACCGCCTTTAGGTGGCTAAGTCAGGCACAGCAAAAGTGCAGAGTAGCACAATAGCCATTAAATTGAAGCAAAAAATGTGTCCTTTCTTCTATATTATCGATTACTATTTTTTATTTTTTTTTTACAAAGGTTTTCACTGGACTTTTTGGGAGTTTGAAATTTCTCAGTGGTGTTATCGTATCGTTAGATGGTGCAGGGATAAACGAGGTGAAACAAGTTCTTGGGTATTTCGAGTACCTCGGTTAAAAAAAGAAAAATGCTTGAGGCCTTGGGTAGCTGGTTATTTAGTGTACACTGTCAGGAAGAGGTCAGGCTAACGCTAGCAAAGAATGTTGAAGCTATTCATATATGAGGAACACACCAATGTGGTGAGAAGGCCAACTTCAAAATAAACTTTGTCTTCCAAAATAATAGAAGGAAACCAAGTTCAATTTCTAACCATGCTAATTAAGAATGTTTAAAAGAAACATCATTATGATGACATCATAAGGCACCTGCTGCTAGCGATTAAAAATGCTAGCAACAGTGAGCGGAAATATAGGCTAGCAGCGTTAGCAACCAGTTAGCAGCCCTCACCTGCATTAAAAATATACTCTGTATATTTTTATTTTTATCCGAATACCCGATTCAGTGAATTGAATTTTCAGTAGGTGTTGCTTGATCAAATGTTTGTTTTTGTCGAGCTAAAATTTGAGGTACTAGCTTACTAGCGCAAACCGACTACTCTGAAGAACGCTGCGTTAAAAGTAACCCAAATAGGTCGAAATGACTGCGTTATAATCTTAAAATGTTCCGGCGCATTGTGTCCTCTTCAAAAACAAAACAAATCCAAAAGCTTGTCTGTGATTGGACCGCATTTAACGGGGAATTCCCAGCAGTCGGGTGCCGTGCAGCTGCCTCCCTCTCTCTCATCCCCGGGCTCCGCTTCCCGCTCATATGTTCTAAATTAGACGTGGAGGTGACAAAAGCCCTGATGAAATCCGAAGAGAAGGCGGCAGGTTATTCTTTCGGCCTCGGAATGCCGGCGCTCATGAAACGGATTAGAAATGGCCCGCGTTCTATTTTTAGCGTATATGACATGTCTATCGAGGCTTCATGTGATATGACCTAGAAACCGAGTTAGCTCAATCTCCGCATACAATAGATGGAATAAAAAAAAATAGAAACAAAAAAGCTCATGAAATGTCGCCTAATCCGTCCTGGATGAGAAAATCAATCATGGATTATGGATTATGGAATTTCATTGGGAATGTTTGGCGAGGCGGCACGCTGCAAAAAGTCCATTTGAACCCTTCTGCGATATTTTCATCGTTTTCTTCCACGTTATTTTTACAGTGTCTTAGACAAAGGTTGGCACACTCTAATAATGTGATAACTAAGTGGTCGTGCCATGTTTAACATTGACATGGGGTCATCATCTGGGTGAAATTTCAGCTTCTTAGTCTCTTATTTCAATGTGAAATGCATTTCATGTAAAGATCAAGGGATGGCACACTTCTGGTAGTGTGAGAACTAAATGGCGTGGCATGTTGAACTTTGACATCTTGTCACCAGCTGGGTGAAATTTCAGCTTCTTAGTGTCTTCTTTCAATGTTTTCACTTTGATATGAAAACCCTTTCATGTAAAGACCAAGGGATTGCACACTCCTGGGTTAACTAAGTGGTCGTGGCATGTTGAACTTTGACATCTTGTCACCATCTGGGTGAAATTTCAGCTCCCAAGTGCTTTCTTTCAATGTTTTCCCTTTGGTATGAAAAGCCTTTAATGTAAAGACCAAGGTACTGCACACTCCTGGTAGTGTGATAATTAAGTGGTTGGACCTCATTGAATTTTGACATGTTGTCACCATTTGGGTGAAATTTCAGCACCCTGGTGACATATTTCAATGTGAAATACCTTTAATGTAAAGATCAAGGGGTGGCACACGCCTGGTAGTGTGATAACTAAATGGTGTGGCATGTTGAACTTTGACATCTTGTCACTAATTGGGTGAAATTTCAGCTCCTTGCACACTCCTGGTATCTGACTTGATTTTTCATTGAGATTTATCTTAAAACCATTCAGAAGAGTCTGCCAAGAGAAGCAAGAAAAAAAACCTTACCCCATTGTCAGATTTTTTTATTTTTATTGTTGAAACAAGAAAATGTACCTAATTTTTAAATAGGTTTTTCTTGTATTACTTGTTGCAATGCTGTGCCTCGAAACGACCTTGATTGGCGTCAATTGAAGCTGGACACATGACCCAGTGAACCCGGGACCTTTTTTTTTTTTTTTGTAAGTAAAAATTCTCGATGCAGTTGTCTAGCTTGCGGCATCCTGTCAGGATGCATGCGGAGTTCTTGTCGGTATGCAGCTGCGCATGTTGATTCACAATCCATTCGCTGGGTCTGTGGACTTCGTCATCTGGAAAGCGTGAACGCAGCTGACGGCTTTTCGCGCAGCTGCTTCGGCATTTTGGCCCTCGACGCAAAAATGTTAGTCGGAAATGACGGCACATGTTATGAATTTGATTTCTATTCCGATCATTCAAAACCAATGTAGTAATCATTTACAGTACTTAAGTATACAACCGACTAAACAATTGATTATTGCAGCACCTTAGTACCTAAAATAATCAATTATTTTAGTACCCAATGTAATTGATTATCATTCTTTAGTATAAACTGCAAGTACCCGAAGTAATACATTCTTTTAGTACCCAAAGTAATTTATTACTTAAGTACCTTAGTATCTAAAGTAATCAATTATTTTAGTACCCAAAGTAATCAATTATAGTACTTTAAGATGTAAGCACCTTAAGTAATCAATTATTTTAGTACCTTAAGTAATCAATTACAGTACTTTAGTGTATAACCCATAGGTTATATATGCTTTATATAAGCACCTAAAGTAATTTATTACTTAAGTACCTTAGTATCTAAAGTAATCAATTATTTTAGTACCCAAAGTAATCAATTATAGTACTTTAAGATGTAAGCACCTTAAGTAATCAATTATTTGAGTACCTTAAGTAATCAATTACAGTACTTTAGTGTATAACCCATAGGTTATATATGCTTTATATAAGCACCTAAAGTAATTGATTACTGTAGTACCTTAGTACCTAAAGTAATCAGTTTTTTTAGTACCTTACGTAAGCAATTACAGTACTTTAGTATGTAACCACCTAAAACAATTGATTATTGTAGCACCTTAGTACCTAAAATATTCAATTCTTTTAGTCCCCAAAGTAATTACTTATCATGAGTAAAAGTATGAGTATTAGTATCTTTAGTATATACTGCAAGCACCCTAAGTAATCAATTCTTTTAGTACCCAAAGTAATCAATTATAGTACTTTAGTCTATAAGCACCTTAAGTAATCAATTATTTTAGTACCTTAAGTAATTAATTACAGGACTTTAGTATATAACCCATAGGTTATATAGGTGCTTTTTATAAGCACCTAAAGTAATTGATTACTCTTGTACCTTACTACCTAAAGTAATCAGTTCTTTTAGTACCTTACATAATCAATTACAGTACTTTAGTATATAAGCACTTAATTTGATAAATACATAATTCACGAGCCACTTAAAAAAATTGAAACATGTACACAAATGACCTGAGATTGTCTTTTGAAAAAAATCATTGAAATATGTCTTGGTGATTGAATGAGTAAAAGTAATTTTTTGGAGTAATATTACACTTTTTACTCGGCGTATATTTTTGAGCTTGTCCCCGATTGTTGTTTTGTTGCCATGAGGAAACATAGCGGTAAACCTCCCGTGACTTTGTTTGCGGAAGGACGGCGGCGTGTTGCGCTTGTAAAAGGAACAAGCTCTGCAAACAATCTGGTGGCTTTAATTGAAGTGGGGTCGGCCGGCGGCGCAGCCACACATCAGACGGGGGTGATATCACCTCACGACTGGCCGTCCGTTGTCAAATCAAAGTCTTGAATAACCCGGCGCAGATGGTCCCGTAATGTGAGCCCGGAGACGATGTGGCCAAGTTGCTGGCGGGAAGACAGCTGGGAAGTCTGATGGGAAGCGCTCGACTTTTCTGACTAATTTCTGCTCCTCTGGCTTTTTTTTTGAAACACTTTTGCCAGGGCTTCACCCTTATATCCAGGTGGAGAAATCTCAGATTGTATCGTAAACAAACCCTTGCACGTTATCTTACCAAGACAGTGAGACTGACAAAAATGGTTTGATTGATGATTTTAGCTTTCTTGTCTACTACTGAGGTTTGAATGTGTGAAATGTCAGCTGAAAATAGATGTTAGGTGAGCTAAATTGCTCTGAAGGGAGATACGACGTCAGCTATAATTTATCGGTGCACCGTTCTTGTAAAAAAAAAAACTACTGTATTTTCCGCACTATAAGGCGCACCCAAAAGCCTTAATTTAAAAAAAAAAGCTGATAGTGCGCCTTATAATCAGGTGCACCTTATATATGGATCAATATTGATATTGGGATTTGTAGATGGGGAATGAAGTGATAAGTAAGCTTTACCTGTTTCTTTTTTGTGTTTACAGTTCAACAAGGTTGCTCATATAGACATTGAGTTATTATGCTATTGAGAGTTATTATTTGAGTAATTATTGTTATTAATTTGAGTATTACTTTATTGTGATTGAAAAAGTTTTAAAATATGTCGTTAATTGAGGGTGTGCCTTATAATCCGGTGCGCTTTTTATATAGAAAAGGTTTTAAAATATGTCATTAATTGAAGTTGCGCCTTATAATCCGGTGCGCCTTGTATATGGAAAATTTTTTAAAATATGTCATTGATTGAGGGTGAGCCTTATAATCCGGTGTGCCTTATATATGGAAAAAGTTTTTAAATATGTCATTAATTGAGGGTGTGCCTTATAATCCGGTGCGCTTTATAATACGGTATGTTGTTGATGCTATTTCCTCCTTTCGGGTCTCAGTCTTTTTACTTTCGAAGTGGCTGTTTACTATCTTTTCTTCACAAATCCATTTGATTTATAAATAACGTTGTAATCCAAAAATTCTTCATTCTTGAAGTAGTAAACTGATAAAAAAAAACAAAAAAAACATCTGAACTTTTTGTGGCCTATCTATTGGCGCTTTTTATAAACAGGTCATGGATCGCCCTGGTGGACCACCAGGAAGCGTATATTGTACAATCAGTTGCTAAGCCAAAGTTCGTAGCCCTAGACGGGTCCAGATGACAGCCTGTTTGCGGTGTTGTTGTGGCCGCCCGCGGAACGCCCCCTCCCCGATTCCACCAGATGCTTCCCATCCAGATGTCCTCAGTGCACTAAAGCAGGCCCCTGAGGGACGCGACCTGTCTCCTGTGGCTGATGGATGGTTCCAGGTAGTGCCTGGGCCCTCCTCTCCGAAACGTCTTTTTTCAAAGACTTTGGTTCCTTTAGTGAGTTTGAGCTGGTGAGGGTGCAGACGGCTCCAAAGAGGCCACGATGGAGGACAGCTCCTCGCTTTCAAGTTGTCGGGCTTCAGCTTGGTGTACAGTTACAGCTGCAGAAGACTTGAACTCGCTCACCCGAGACGAAAAGAAAGGACTTTTGCGTCTGACATTCATTAGGGCACCTCTTCTCTTTTTTTTTTTTTAGTGTCTCATCTCGGTTAGTTCTTTTCTAGATCTGCGTGATCGTAGTCAACTTCGATTTAAATTTTCACTCACGTCCACTTGACATTGCCACGTGACCGCTAGCTGTCACGGATGCGCCTTTGCTAGTTCCTGTTTAGCGCTTCCACGCCGGTAATCCGTGTCCTCTGGGCAAGCAAGCATTCTTCCGTGATCTCCCAAACATCTGTTTGCTGGATTATCGTCCTCACATTCTGTCCTCCTCTGGAGCATTCCTGCTTTCCTTTCTCAGGAAAGACAAGGACGCTTTGCAGTTTTGACTGCAGACAGCTGGTCGCGGTGGACGTTGTTGGCTTGTAAACACCGCCGATAGATTCAGTATGTCGTAACGGCCCAAAGTCACAAATTTGAAAGATGTTGCGACGTGTCGACGCAGTCGCAGCGGGTCAAGTGGTGCATGGTGTCCTTGTTTTTGTCTTTTGTCTTGACTACAAAGTTGAAGCCAATAGATCCCTGATTTCACGCTAATGCTAGCAAGGGGTATGTTAGCGCTGATTCGTACTCGCTTTGTAGCCTTTATTCATTTATAGATAGCCATTTAAATATGTAAATATTATATCGCAGTGATGCCGCAACGTTTTTGCCCAAGTCGCCAACATTCTGTTATTTACTTTTTATTTTTGGTTAGCTAAAAGTATACAACCGAGCTCAGCACTAAAATAAGTACAATGCTAACTGACATTAGCAATATTAGCTTAGTCCATTGATGGTCAGCGGGTCCAAAAGACCCCTAGCGACTACAACGCGAGTCCACGCAAGATGTCTTCGCAAAGGATTAAACAACATTATTACTTTAATTCAGGGTTGTCCAATCCACGGCCCGGGGGCCATTTGTGGCTTCCACCCATATTTTAGGGCCCCGCAGTAAATGGTAAAAAATACATTTCCACATTGTGACGTCGCACTTTTAGAAGGTGGCAAAAATGTCCGATGGTAGGCAGCATTACAAATGTGGAAAAAATGTACTACTTATCCTCATCCTTTTTTTTTATCATGTTGTCATTCTAATCATTCTCACACATTTTCTACATATTTAGATTTATGGTACCGTGTTCTTGATCTTTTTTAAATGAAAATTTCCCCATTTTGGGACTCCGTAAGGCTTAATGTGTCATATGATTGATGAACAGAATTGATTTAGCTTTTAAGAGGATTAGTCAAGATGGTAAGCAACTGGACACATGGATCAAACCAAAAAAAGTCCTTTTGCACTGATGGCCAAATTAAAAATCTTTTGTTGTCACTCTGCCTTACTATAAAACATTGTAGTGAGGGTGAAAATGATTCAGTATGCTGTTTTTTTTCTTCATAATTAAATGTTCCTCTTGTCCTGTTTTGAAGTTAAAAAAAAAAGCGCTAACATCATTGCCATTGTTCTTTATTGCACCAGTAACCGTAGCCTCATCATTAAAAAAAAAAAAAAAATTCTCCAAATGTGATGCTGATTGCAAAACGCAGCTGGAAGTTGGGTTTAGATATTGAAAAAAAAAAAAAATCTTTCATCTGTGTGCCGTCACACCCCAAGGACTTATTGCTTGAATGTTTTATGTAGCACGCTACATGTTCCCAAAGCGCGGCCAACTCCGCTTTGGAATAAGCGAAGGAAGTACACGCTGTGGTGTGGGGATGTAACAGAGTTTAATGGAAGTGGCCCGATGCTCCAAATGGGCCTGATTCAATCAGAGCGTCTTAATGCAGCGTCACGGTCGTCATCAGAAGCAGATGCGATTACAAACATTAGCTGCGAAGACGCCATCTGGGCCAATCGTGCTAACTCAATCTGGGCAAGTGGTCTTTGAGTCCACGTTTCACCCGAGAACGTTGCTCTGTGCAATCAAGAATGCGCTGCTTATCAGATGCTAATCCGTCAACAACGCTCAATGCAGCTCTGCTTACTTTTTGGGGCTCCGTTAGCGGCTAGCAGCAGGAAGCAGCGCTGGATGCTAGCAGCATTAGCTTCAAGTTCAATTACGAATGATTCTAATTAAAGATGTTTTAAAAATATGTAATAATGCTGTCATTGTATTTACAGCATTTAATGCTAACTTAGCAGTAACTAAAAAATTAGCGTCCAGCAGTGCTAGCAGCGTTAGCTAATCGCTAGCCCAAATAGGCTGGTGAGAGTGGCCTGATTAATTTTCTGAGGCAGATTAATTGATGCAAATAACTTAACTGACAAAGTTGCTGTTCCTACTGATCACTTTTTAACAAACCAGAATTCTTCAAATATGTTATTTCAGCCTGTGGTTTTGACATCACTTTTTTTTTATAAACCAAATGGAGAAACATTTGTCTAAAATGTCACTAATGTTTCCAGATGGTGAAATAGTCAGGTGTTACAAACAGGTAAAATTCAAATGAAAAATGGAATGAAAAATGAAAATTATTATTGGGCATGTGTCTTATATTCTTCTGTATTCGTAATTGTTCTTTAGTGGAACAAAAAAAGTTACTTATTTTATGAAGAAACCTAATTTTAGGAGGATATCCAAATACCAAAATTTTCAGTTAGTTGCAGCCCTGGAATACCGTTTTTATGGATTTTTTTTACCATTTTCTACGGAGAAAGATGTTTCTCTAAATAACTGCAGTGAACGGCACAGCAAGCAACAGCTAGGGAGTAATTCTTCAAAAAGACGATGAGTTTTCGCTTCAAGCTGTTTGCTGCCATTCCCAGTTGAAGTTTAAACAAGCTGTTTATTTAGCCAAAATGCATCATTTACAAAGGTCCGCTTGCACAATTCAAAACGCCATAGGCAGCCTAATACTACAGCGTCTTTCGAAACACTTATTTGTGAAACTCTTCTTTCCTCATTACATGTGTTGGAATTATTCTGCCCCCTGGTGGCCAATAAGTGCACAAGAAAGAGTATGTACATTGATTGGTACAACGTCTATCTGCATTGAAGCATAATATTCATTCTTTACATTTTATTTCATTATTATTTAACTTTAAAGTGCTATAGTGATTTAAAAAAAAAACATCACAATTTTTTGTCGTTTAAATGAATAAAATGTAGAACGAGAGGAGCCAGTGTGTTTTGCATGTTTTTGTTTCTCTTGCCTCAGGCCTTTTGTGTGTACGCTGGCCTCATGTTAATCATGCTAAATCCTCCTGCAGGAATAGATAGGCAACTGTTTTGGCTTTCATTGGAAATTCAAAGCTGCTTAATCTTTGCACGTGTTGCAAAAAAAAAAAAAAAAACTGCCCCCCCCCCCACTCTGTTGTGGTCAGCCATGAAGTTAATCATTTAATAATTTAATCTCCTTAGTAAACCTCATTTTGAGCCTTTATTTTAAATAATGTGCATTTCCATTTGAAATGTCAATTTGTAAGGTTATCGGGACTACGATTACCACCAATCCCCCTTGAATTTTAATTGTATTTCCTTTCTTGCCCTCTATATCATGGGAGTCCAAACTATGGCCCGGGGGCCACTTTTGGCCCAACATCCATTTTTAAGTGGCCCGTAGAATATACGAAAATTGACATTTGCTACTAATACATTTTATGCAGTCATGCAAATTAATCTATTTGCTTCGACAACATTTTCCTTTTTAAACTTTTTTGAATAAAATCATCTTTTTTCTCTGTTAAAGTACAAATTGTTAACATATCACTTGAAATAACTGCTTTAAATTGGTAATCTTCAGAAGGATTGCTCTTGTTTTGATTCTGAAAGTAGCGATGGGATTTGGCAGTTCAACTGTAAATATTTTTTTGTAATTCTTACAGGGTTTGTAATCACCCCAAAATCTTCTATAATCATAAATGTTTTTCCTGTTAATTAGATGTATGATAATTAGGTTTAGAATACTGAGTTTTTTTGTCCCCTCTTTAAAGTATTTTCCTGGTTTTGCGACAAAAAAACTGTCATGACCCTAGGGGCTTGGCTGTATTTGTGTTGTTTTTTCTCCATTTGCAGGCGTTTTTAGGTAATTGCACTGATTATCTGTTAAAAAACGTAACCCAGGGACGTTGTAACATGGGGGTCCACTGTATATAAAATCACAAAATGATGAATATTGTTAAAATGCATACCATAAATACAAAAATGTCAATTGTATACAACGCATATTTACAAGGAGGACAAAAATAAGTTTAAAAAAAAGTTATAAAGCACGGTAGGCTTGCTTCTTTATTGCATTTTTCTGAACTGCATCTGGCACCCTTATGAAGATTTTATAAGCAGTTTAATAATTGATTGTATAAACGCTTTATAAGCGTCTATAAACTTCTCAAATCGAGGTGTTTGCTCACAATTTGGTATGTTGAGCAGATGCCACACTTAAATCTTATCTAATGACTTGTGGCGATGCATTGCGACTTAACGTAATAAAGTATTAATGAAGTAGTTAATAACCAATTTATAGGCCCTTCAAGTCAAAAAAGTTGTAAAAATATATATATCTTTCAACATGTAACTTCCGAAAGAGAAAACATGACTGCACAGGCCACATTTCGTCACGTTTCAGTCCACTACTGAAAGGCGAATCTTGTGGATTCAAAATGATGAATGGGATGAATGATTAGCTAAACGGCACAGCTGCGTTGGACGAATGTGAGAGTTTATTGCGAGAGTTTATTGGAGGTTTGAGCTTGTTCAAAGTACAAAAAGTGCTTTTATCTTTTTTTTTTTTTTAATCACTGGCTGAATTCCGTTTCTGGAGCAGACGTAGCGTTTGATGCTAGCGCTAAAAGTTAGTATCCTTCTTGGAGGCATAGCCTGATGCTAGCAGCTCACTTTCAGTACTTAAATTTTAAAAAGGCCCTATTCTTGTATTTTTACCATTATAATGGGCACAATGTCATTTTAGAGAGCAGGTCTAGTTTACTAATTCATATTTGAAGGATAAAATGACAGGTCTAGTTTACTAATTCATATTTGAAGGACCTATGGCTGGAATGCACCCAAAATGGGCACTTTAAACCAAGTAAAATTAAGTGAAAACCGGCTTCAGAAGCCTGAATTTTAAAAATGATTCCGGGGGTGGCACCCGCCCGCCAATTGCATCAAAGTGAGCCTTGCCCGCGTTTGTCCTCCCGATGCTGCAAGCCTGCACACGGGAGATGAAAGCATTCTGCCTTATCCTCTTCTCCGCAACCTCCCCCCCGAGTGATGGGGAAAAAGAGAGCCAGGGTGGTGTAATCCTCAAAGGCTGGCGAGGGAGACATGATGGAATCATTTTCACCAACCCAGTGCCCCACTTTTGCGAGAGAGGCGGTCGCTAATAGCGACTAAAGTGCTGTTAACCCCCTCACGGTCACCTTGTAAAACCGTGCCGTCCAAACTGTTTTTCAGGAGCTAAAAAACTGAAATCAAAGTACATGAAGGCCGCTTTGGTACCCTTGAGTGTTGTACCGTATTTTTCGGACTATAAAGCGCAACTTTTTTCCTCATGTTTTGAGCCCTGCGGCTTATAGTCCAATGCGGCTTATCTGTGTGTGTGTGTGTTTTTTTTCTAGCCACCAGGGCGATTGCAGGAGCGAGTCCGCTGGAAAAATAGATCTCGGGGGAAAAAAATGAGCAGCCCTGCTCTAGAAGAAAAGCAGACATTCGTTGCTGTTATTTCTGGTGCATGCTTGGTCGGGAAAATAGCCTGAGATAAAACAGAATGGCGAGAAAATCATGTGAAAATCAAATACCAAAATATTGTGGTATTTGTAAATCCGACTGAAAATTCCATTAAATCTTTACTGTGCGTGTGGCAAAAGACTATTTTCTTCTCGAGAAGCATTCATGAGATTTTACACAGATATAGTATGTCTCCATTCGGTACATAAAATGAAGTGACTTCACGTTTTTGCACTTTCGAGCGAGCCTAGTTTGTTAAAAAGTGATCAGTAGGAACGGAAACTTGTCATTCGAGTCATTTATGTCTAATAAACTGCCTTCGAAAAGTAATCCGGCGGCTCTCACCAGCTCATATGGGATAGCGAGCCGCTAACCCTGCTAGCATCTAGTGCTGCTTGTGCTACTAGCCGCTAATCAATGGCAACAGGCGCTGTAAAATAGCATCAGTATAATTAGTTATTTTTAAGCATATTTAATTAGCATAACTAGCCATTTGAATTGTTTTCGGAACGTAGTATTTTTGTGATGAGTCAAGTCGGCCATTACGCCACGACACAAAGCTGGGCTAAGATTTCAAATTCCTTGTTCATATTTTATTTGGGAAGCTAAGGTTGATTTGATCACATTTATCAATCACATTGGTGGCGTGTAACCGTCATGCTAGGCATGAAAACCTTTTGTTTCACTTAGCTTGACTTCTTCCTGACCGTACACAAAAAAACGGGTATCCAAGGCAGGGGAAAAGAAATACCTTGAACATTTTTTCTTACCCGCGATACTCAAATTACTTCGACTCGTTTCAACCTGAATCAAGATACTAGAAAATTTCAAAGGGATGTAAAGAAGGAAAAAAGATGGCGCCAATGTTCCACGTCGTCTATATTGGAATACGAGAGGAAATACCTCCGTCTTTATTAAATGCCTTTGACAAATCCACTCTTCGTATATTGTCGTAACTCACCTTCACCCGTCCGACAGTGCGCGGGAGACACGGGGCCATAATTCCACAAACCCTTCCATTTTGGCTCACGACCCAGCCGACTCTTTTGCACTGAGTTATGAACTCCGAGCCAGACTCTCCGTCCAAGCTGCAGCTATTTGCTTTGGACGCCCACTAGTAGATTTTTGGACACGGGAGATGGCCAAATTGGAACGTGGACTTGTTGGCCAATATCGCAGCCAATCCACCGTCATTGTCGTAAATTCTATTATGTTTTTTTTTTTTTTTTTGCTTTTCTAGAGGCAATGACTAGATCTCAATACTTGTGTTCTAAGTAGCGTTATGCTACCCATTCAAATACGATCATCTATGAGTGACGATTAAATGTCACAATCAACTCATTCAATCCCAAAGACGGATTTTCACGTCTCTTTCACGAGTCTATTGAGTCAATCTTAGGTTATTTATTTATCTGTTAAGTAGTTAGTAATGATTGTAAACATGTCTTGTCAATTTTATCACGTTTCGCTACATCAGTTTGTGTTTATCTACTAGCTAGGATTTTTGTGTCATTTTGTTGTTTTGGAAAGAGCACAAAAATATGAAAAAACATGGCTCCAGAAGGTGTTTGTCTGCGTGAATAGATGGGGCGTCACTATACATGTCAACATGTAGGGAAAAAAATGCTTATTGTTTATGTTATGCTAACGCTGTAAAAAGTTAAACATGTTACGCTAATGAATGCTAAACGCTAACATCAATTTTCTGTTAACAACACGTTAACACATCACGTGCGGTGTTTTGGCTGATACGTTAGGTCGCTCAAGTATGTTTTCCGGCGGTTGCCGTGGCAACAACAGAGCTCCTATTTACTTGACGTCTATATCAGGTTTTCCGCCAAGGGCCAAGCAAACGTGTCGGCTTGTACGAGCTGTCAGCTGAGAAAGGATCATTCCGCTGAAGCGCAGGAAGATGTTTATCACCCACCAGCGGCGCAAGAATCCCCCGAGCCGAGGGCGGTTTGTCTTGACGGGACGTCCTAATGACCTCTCGGCTTCTTGACAGCCGTGAAATGCGGCGAGCGGCTCCGCTAGGCGAATTACGCGGTGAGCTCGTCATGCGAGGTTTTCCTCGACGCTTCGGACTTTTTGACCACAACTGGAGACTCTGCGCCTCCCCGGTCAGACTGTGGTTCTCTCTGATGGACACAACTGCTCAGAAAATGTTCCTTTCATTTCTTCGTATGGTTCCAACAAAGCTTTGCCGCTTCAAATTAAAAACCTTTGACTATAGGCCTTGTTAGACTTTCTGCTCTCTCCCGCTGGACAAGAACTGCTTTTTGAGCCAAAATCAGAGGAAGGGAAATCACTCATTGTTCTCTCCTTCCGTTCTTCTGTGAAGACTTTTTCAATAATAATGGACTTGAGAGAACTGAAGGACTTCCCGTGCCTCTCAAATGCCTTAAAGACATGTTTTATATTATAACGTCCTTTCTGGGTAACATGCAGTATAGGCGGTGGCCTACATATGAACGAGTTACATTTCGGGCACACGTTCGTTAGCTTAGCTGTATTTGTTTGGAAATTGTCTTTTGGTTACTGCCCAGTTATTGTGTCTATCCTGTTGTTTACGGTAGTTAAGTCACGGTGGTGCTTTTCAGCTGAATCATAAAAGTGTTTGTACCGGCGAACTTCTATAAGCAATCCTTAAACGGTCATGTTTTCCGCACGAAAAATTTCCGGAAGATACGCGCTGCGGAAAATCTGGTCCGTGCGGGCACCGGGGGGCGGGGTTGCTGAATGATGCCGTCATTTTGATTTGTGGAGCCGGGCGAGCGGCCTCAACTGAGAGAGTGGGACGCAATGACGACACTGATGTTGGCTAGCTGTCAATTGAGACCCATTTTGAAAAATCTGATGGAAGAAATTCGGTCTGAAATGACCGAAAATGACAATATGACTGCTAATAAAGTAAATAATGTGCGTGATTCTAAGTAAGCTTCATTTTTATTAGTAAGTAAGATGTGTGCCAAGTTTTGTCTTGCGTGAATTTGTTTTAATTATTATTCACTTTATTTATTTTAGTTTATTATTATTATTATTTGTAAGTATCAAGCCTTGAAGCCTTGTTTTAATACTGCTTGTTTAAAAAAGGGCAATTAGTGGACATGTTTGACCAAACAATGAATAATCGTGCCTAGTAATCGTGATTTCAAGATTGACCAAACGAATTATTATTTTGGACATAATTATGTAGCCCTTTGCCTATGTCATTTTACTCTTTGTTTAGCGATATCAAAAGAGCAGAACTGTATTGGACTGCACGACACTATCAAGTTGGTTTGTGATAGCTGGTTGGTATCACAGAAAATGTGCTAAATACAAAATATGAAAGTTTGTAAGTAGCGTGATTTTTAGTGGTGTTCCTCAGGGATGCGTTATAGGTACCATTGTTTCCTATGATAGTTGAACTCTCCTTGTCCCATTTTATGGTAAGAATTTTTTTTTCTTCCAAATCCAGTCACACTTCCAGCAGTGACAACTGTAGCTATAACAGGAAGCGACAACGTCACATTTTCTTTTCTCGTCTTGTACGTGTAATGACCACATATAGCTAAATTCTGTCCATATGGTGTATAATTAGAGCGCCAATACACACCATGACATGCAGTATGTGCCACACGTTGTGTGTACACCCTCCGCCCACGTAAATGAATAATCTCTCACTGCAGCATGCGCACTTACATACATGTTGATCTCCTGAGGGGATTAGCACTCGACTGCGGGATTTTCCCACACCACCTCCTCGCGTCAAGTCTTACGTTTGCTGTCAGACGCGACGCTGCAATATGCTCGTCAGCAGTTTACCTCAGCAGGATGTTTTGGCCTTTACTTTTGTAATTAGCTGAACCGCAGTCTTTAACAAACGCCAAACTTTCTTGCTAAAAGGCAGCGGCGCTCGCCAACGCGCAGCTGCCTTTTAATTTATGCATTTGTGGGGACAATTCATCGGACTTAAACGCCCATGAAGTTTTTCCATGGGTTTTGGTTGCAGCTGCGCCATGCGACGTTTATGACCACAGGCATCAAGAGGGATTGATTTGATGACAGGAGCCTGAAAACTCCAATTGGATCTCAAAGGGGACATTTTTGAATAGCATACCATTG